>NW_008670828.1:0-7536 GCF_000695815.1 Acanthisitta chloris
GACTTGATGATCTTAGAGGTCTTTTTTTAGCACAGTTGATTCTATGATTCTGTGGTTTGACATTCCTGTGTCTCCTGCACCCTAAGCTTTCCTATCCTCCTAAAACCTTGGAGATACAACTTTCCTCTAAAATAAAAAAGAAAGAAATCACAAATATTCTTATATTTTGATGAATGTATTTACTATGATTTCTTTTATTTTCTAAAGGACATTGGCAGCTTGGGGTACACAGACAGGATTTTTTTCTCTTTTACCCCTTCCTACCTTGGTTGCTTTTGTTATTTTTTTTCCCAACAAGTCTTCCTTGGATTTATGACCATGATCCAGTTTTGACTCAGTGGACTGTAGCCAGGAGAAGGGCTACATTAGCTTTGTGGCTCAGGATTTACACTCACAGGAGTGACATTTAAGCACGGGTATTGGAAGGACAATAATTTGGGAGCAGCAGGGCATGACCAGTTGTATCCAGCCTTCTGGAGAAGGAACATTTTTGGGCATAGGGAGGGATGCCTGGTTTGGGTCAGGTTATACTGACATTACCAGGACAGAACTTGCATTCTGCAGCTCCTGTGATTTGCTGCCAGCCAGCACAGGTCAGCGATTCTGCAGCTGCCTGTTAATGGGATGAGGATACACAGATCTGCCTTCCTGAGATTTTAATCACTGGACAATGCACAGGCAAGGATGACCCAGGAAAGACAACAGCACTGATTTTATTTTTTTTGGGTGATATTTTTTGGTGACTTCCCTTTTTTGGGTTTATTTTGGAGTCATGTGGTTTTCTCTTGAAAGGAAATTCAAGCAGTATCTCCTGTGCCTGGGTTTGCTAGGCCTAGGGAAGAGACACACAGGAGGGTAAAACCCTGTGGATCTGCATTCAAAATAAAGAGAAGGGAGCACACAAACCCAAACTTCCTGTCACTGCAAAGCTATCATGAGCCTCTTGACTGTTTTGAATCCTGTCCTGATTAGTAATGATGTTTTTAATTGAAATTTCAAGGTTCATTACTGAATGCAGATTAATTAAATTGCGAGGAGAGATAATGAGAAATGTTCCCTTTGGACCCACAAAGGAACACACGTGTCCTAGCGGGACTTTCACAGTCCGACCTGCTGCCAACCTCCCCAAAGACCATCTTCCAGGGTGCAAGTCTGCTGTGGTGGGGGATGCATGCCCCCCAGGCTGATCACAGCCCTCCTGAGCACCAGGCATGAGGTGCATGCTTGGCACCTTGTAAAATCAAGCCAACAGCATCTGTAAGTCACATTTGTCAGGTTTTTCCCAATCCCTAATCAGGAAGAAGCTTGAAAGTTGTGGGTTTCCCTGTGGGAAAAATTAATTGAAAACTGAGGCTGGGACGTTGAAATTTCCTGAGTTTGGGAAATGCTGGTCGGGTGGCAGGGGACTGAGTGATGTGGATCACTTGTTGGTCTCATGGGAATGTCCCTAGACTGGTGTCACCCTCCTGCAGGCTCACAGCAGGGCAGGAGGGCAGTGAGTGCCCCCCTGGCTCTGCTCACCCTCTTACAAATCACCCCCAACCTCAGCAGCCTCCTGGCTAAAAGTAAGGTGGGTTGGGGTTGTTTTGAGGTTGTTTTAACCAGTCTTTCTTGCAATGTGCACTGAGGCAAAGCCCTCCCTGGTGTGCCATGGCTTTGCATTTGGAAAACACCACTGGGAAGGAGCTGATCACAAGCACCTGGCAAACATCTGCCTCGGAAGAGGTGCCCTGCCTGTTTGTCTCATCTGGGGAGCTCAAATGTGGCAAGATGAATGTTCAGAAAAAACTGTGGGAAAATGGGACTGTGGTTGCTTGGAGTCCTCAAGTCACCGGGGAGGTGTCCCTGCCCCTGTTTCAACAAAAGGGCTTGTCTTTTGGGGACCCTTCTACCCCCTCAGTTAAAACATCTCCTACATTGCTACACAGAATGACCCTTGGTGGGCTTTGAAGAGCTGGATGTCCACCGTGTGCTTGCTTTCTTAGCCCCAAATTCCAGCCAAATAGGATCAATTCTATCTTCCCTTGCCTGTAAGCCTCACCGGAAAGGTCTGTTGTCCCTCCCTGTCAAACTACAAAGAGCTGATTAATTTCTGGCAGAGATATGATGGTCTGATGGACATATCCATACTTCTGAGGACAATGTGGGACCTAGCATAAGCCGCAGTGTGGCACAGGAATCACAGCCAGGCTTGTCACCGTCATGAGAGGAGGATTGCAGAAACTGTGAACGGTCTCCATGAGGTTTCCATGACTTTTGTATGTGACATATTTTCTGGAGAGGTCTGTGAAAATTAAAAAGCTTTAATTGGGCTCATCTGGACCCTGGTAAAATCTCTTCTGACTTCAGTATGATGGAGCAGAATAAACAGTACAGAAGATATAATTTCCTGGAAGCTTTTCTATTCCTGTCAGCTCTTATTTGCTAGCTCTCTCCTCCCTGGAGGATGAGCTCTGCTTTCATACACTAGTGGGGTTTTATTTTGGAAAAAAAAGAAGTGGGTTTTGGCACAAAAAAGAGACAGCACATCAATGAATAGAGGAAACCAATTTTCTTCCAAATGCTTCAATGCTACCTGTTCAGGGTTTCCAAAAAGCTTTGGCGTGGAGACCAAGTGGATGCTAAAAGAGATGGGAATTGGCTCATATCCTGCACAACTTCCATTATTGCTTGAAAAAGCAACAGAGTTTTGTTATTGTATTTGCGTAGACCACTGTGCCAGAGGCTCCCTGCTGAGGGACAGGGTTATTTTATCCAGATACTACACATAATACCCAGAAACATGGACATGAATAAACCTCATTAGGGGCTAGGCACGCACTACCAATTCGAAGAAGATTGCCCAGACCCTGCCCTACTTGAAAGGCTCTTTCATGGGACCAATGGCTCTGAAAGCATGAGGATAATAATTGAGGATGATTTTGTGCATCCTGGCTTCATGCTGTCCTCACAAACCCCTCTGCAGCACAAAGGGTACAAGGAGATACAGAGCCATAATGTGAGACACTGAGGCACCTGGAGCATCCCTCTGAAAGGGTGGGTGTGATCAGCTCCTGCTCCTGCATCCTGAGACAGCTCCAGCTGAGGCTCAAAAGGGGACACAGAATCACAGAATTGAATAACTATGGTTGGAAAAGACCTCAAAGATCATCAAGTCCAACCACTAACCCAGGACTGCCAGGTCCACCACTAAACCATGTCCCTAAGCACCATATCCATACATGTCCTGGAAATGTCAGCTAAAAGAGATCCAAGACCTCTGCCAATGCGAACAGGAACAGGTCAGAACTGTAGTGGCCCCTCAGGACTCATCAGTTCCTCTGGGAGCAGATTTACAGGGCGAACAGGCAGTAACTTGGTGTTTCTGGGCAGGTGAGCAAGAAGACCTGTGGGCTTCAGGGTGACCCCGTCAGGCTCAAAGCAGCTTGGAAGATGGGAGCCAGGTGCTGTTACCCCTGTCACAAAAGGTCATGGTGCCTTGCTCATGGGGTCTGATTTAGGAGCTCCCCAGTGGGCACAGGCTCAGGCCACATTGTGTTGTGGCATTTGGAATCTAAGACCAGCACAAACTGCAGAGACTTGGCATGGAGGTTTTAGGGGAGATCTATACCTGGCCAATGATGTGCAATAGATTATCTATCCAAAATTACTGCCCTCCTTACTAATTTTTTTATTTATTTTCCAGCAGGCTGAATGAGCTTGGGATACCACGGTGGTGACCTCATGCACCATGTCTGGACAAAGCCCATGCCAGGGATGCTGCTGCAGCTCCTGCCTGTGGGATCACTGGGAGAGACATCCCCTCAAGCAATTCTTGTGTTTCTGTCCTCAAGGAAAACCAAAATCCAAATATTTTCAATTTTTTTCAGCCCCCACCAAGCAGCATTTCTTACCTTGCAAGGGTTCTGCAGCTCTTTAGCAAGCATGCCAGTGGGAGGGGAATTGGGCAGCACATGGGTTTCTCAGGCTCGATGCCCAAGGGAAGGCTGATGCTTGCCTCGGGAAGTCTTGGCATTAATCCTGATTTCCAGGGAAACAAGCCGGACTGGCTGCAGCCCACCAAAACAGTGATGCTGGAGTAGCATTGAGGTGTTGTAATCCTCCATCACTTCCATCCAGAAGAAAACTATGATCTACCTGTGGCTGGATAAACTCTTAACAAACCGTAACTGGTGATAAATAATTGCACAGGCATCATTACTCAAATCATTGGAATAAGCCCCAAAAATGCCTGGAGAACAGGTGCCAAGAGATGTTTTTTCCTGTGTGTTGTCTGAAAAACAGCAGAGCTTCCTTTGAGACTGGGACACTGTTGAAGATCCTTTGGTATCAGGATGCTGTTGTAGATCCCTTGAGACTGAGATGCTGTTGAAGATCTCTTGAGACTGGGATGCTGTTGAAGATTCCTTGGTACCAGAATGCTGCTGCAGGGGCACAGCCTGTGTGTGTGTACTTTGCAAACACTCAGTCCAGTCCATAACTCTTCAGCTGAATGGGAGACTCAATACAGATTAAATGGAGACTGATGTCCCTATTCATACTGGAAAACATCTTGAATCTCCTTTAGATGCCTTTTCCAGAATAAATCCTGGGTTAAGCTGTTGCCTTGCCACCCAGTGAGCATTTTTGTCCCATGTTTGCTTCATTTCCAGTAGACTTCTTAATTACAGCGGATTAAAAACTAAAAGAGAGGATGGCAGCAAGCAGTGGGTGAGCTTTGTAAACGTGGCCTACGGGACTGAGGGCATTGCTCCAGAGATCCTATTTCCACCAAAATAAAGGCAGAGATAACCTACAGAGAGGGCAAAACCTCATCTAGCTTGTTTGTATATAATCAGCCTCAAAAGTTTTCAGCAAAGTCACTTGCTGTTTAGCTAAAGTGCAGCCTTTTCATGGGGAGGTATTGATAGGATGAAATCCTGTTCTACTGGCAAACAGTGCTGCTGTCAGTAGAGCAAAACACCACGGTCTTTCCTTGTATGGGAATTTGGGGTTTGCTTTCTTTAGAAATCCCTGACCTAAATGGTAATTAAAGAATTTTGAGAGTTGGCTGCAACAAAAAAGGGAACGTTCTTGCTTGTCCTGGCACATTTCATTTTCCTCCTGAATGCAATGAAAATGAATGTGGAAAATACAAATCTGGGTTTTGACTTCCTCTGTGCCAACATCTGGAATGAGATGTAAATGTACATAATCGATCTCAAAAAACCATGAAATCAAGACAAATCTCTCTCAAATCAACCCAGAACTTCTCCAGTCTCTGACAGGAGGGAATCAGGGTCAAGGGAAGACCCATCCACTTTGCTTGCTCCTTATGGATGGCAGGAGCAAACTGTGCTCCCCCTCTGTCCATGGAAAAGCGCTCCCCAGTGAGATGCTGGGTGAATGAATGGAAACAGCAGAATGATTGCCAATTAAATGCCCTGTAAAATTTTATGTGAACATCAAATCTAACTCTGCACTTACGGTCTCTGCCCTCTGGTGAAGCCGTTGTCTTGCTGTCCCTCTCCTGGGCACAGAGGACCTGAGAGAAGCTGTCCTGTTCCTTGCTTGTAGGGAGCATGACTGGCTGGAAAAGGAGGTCCATGAAGAGCAGCAACAAGGGGAGCAGGGCATGGAGGGACTCTTCTGGGGCCTGCTGGCCAAACTGGGGCTACCTAGGAACACCCTTCCCCATCCTCCCAGAAGAAAACTAGTGTCCTGAGACTAGTTCTCAAGGTAACATTGTTTAGATGAGGTATTGGGAAGAAAGTCTTCCTGGTGAGGGTGATGAGGTACTGGTACAGGCTGCCCAGAGAAACTGTGGCAGCTGCTCCATCCCTGGGAATGTTCAAGGCCAGGTTGGATGGGGCTTAGAGCAACCTGGTGTAGTGGAAGGTGTCCCTGACCATGTCAGGGGGGTGGAACAAGATGAGCTTTAAGGTGCCTTCCCACCCAAAGGACCACAACGGGAGCTCAGGCTGGGAATTGGCTTTTTTTCACCAAATGTTTTGCTGGTGATGACATGATTCGTAAGTTGCACCATTCACAGTGTTGTACATCTGCTATGAAATGTCCCTGGGTCCTACATGGAGCTTACTCCTGGTGAACAAAAGTCACCGAGCTGGAGCAATGCAGAAAACTTTTAATTTGGTTTCCAGCTTTTGTCTGGTTCCTTTAATAAACACCTTTTCTGAAGGAGAGGCTGTGACTTCACAAGATGAGGCTGGTCCATTGACAAGTTAGGTGATTCTGTATTCATGTGGTTTTAGTGCTATGGGAATGTTCTCTGCGGGACTATGGGATGGAGTAGGCAGCAAAAAGCTTAAGCCCCTGGGGATGTTTGGGTTGCAAGCTGCAGTATGTGACTGTTCACTAACAGATGGTTCAGTGCATCACACAACACATCTGCACATCCAGTGCCTCCTCACCGTACCCTACCGACAGCAGGCAGTGGGGGGATGCAAGGAAACATCACTTCGAAGCTCTCTCAATTTTTCCAAGCACACCATTTGCAATGTGGTATGCTGAGCTGTTTTGGCAGAGCTCCTGCATTTGCTGGAAGGGATTGGTCCCTCTGTAATCCCAACATGTGTGGGGTCTCAGAATGACAAACCAAGCCCAAAGCCCCAAAACCTTTGTGCAGAGACAAGCTGTGCCATATCCTTTGCAGATACAGGCAAGAAGGATGGATATTATGAGCAGCACGTACTGCCAGCACTCAGAGAGAGGGCCGTGCTCTGACAGCTCTCCAGGGGACACTGGGAACAGCACACGTCTGTCTGGAGCTGTGCATGATTTTTTCCACATTTGTAATTGCAGCCTTTTACCCCTTTTGGTTGTTATTAATGTTATTCGTTTCCTCAAAAATTGCATCTGTTTAGATGTTAATTGAGTTAATTGTTACCATTCAGCAGCTGGAGCAGCAATTTAGCACCTGCTAATAAAGATGCTGGGTTTGAAGTTGGGTGAAATTGACCATATTATAGGATGGCTGGGGGTGCTGTGGTGCCAAAAGTGAGAGTGGCAGAGTTAGCGTACGGTGATGGACGGAGGGATGTGCTGGGGGGTGGTTTCTTTGAGCACAGTGTCAAGTTTCAGGGTCAGAGATCAGTGGATAAGCTGCAGAATCGCGGTAGTGAGCCATTGAAGCTGCTGGGGGCGGGGAGAGCCCAAGAGAGAAAATACAGGTGGCAAGCACAGAGTCAACAATAAACACTATCTCACTTTTAGAAGAAGAAATGCAGCTTCTCTGTGACAGGCTAATTGGGTGGAATCAAAGGAGGGAAGAAAAGGACTGATGGCACATACGAAGTGACGTTTTGCTAAGAGCTTTCACGCCTAATTACACGGAGACTTGTCCATAAAGAAAATGGGGGAAGTTCACAGGGAATGAAGAGGATGGTGCTGGAGCAGAGTAGCTCTGGGATGAGTCTGATGACCAGGCTACAGATACCCTGAAGCTTTGCCCTTCTTTTCACTATAAAATCATGCCACATCATGGGCCACACGGGCTCTTATTGCCTGTGACCGCCAGAGAGATGCTGCAGGTTGGGG
>NW_008670828.1:7579-11803 GCF_000695815.1 Acanthisitta chloris
CAAGGAGCAGATGAAAAACTTGATTCCTCCAGAGGAAAGGGTATTTCGGAGCAGTGGGTGAGTCAGAGCCAGCCTCCCTCCCACACGGCTTCATTATTTTGTCTCCCAGGTGCACACACACGCTTGCAGGACTACGCTGTCGCTCCTGTGCGTGGAGACAGGGGCACACAGGGGCACTGTGTCATTTAAGGAGCCACGTGTGGCCCCACACATCGTTGTGGCCATCCCCAGCACCACAGTACTTGGAGCAATTTCTGTACACAGGAACACCATCCCACAGGGCATTGGGTAACATCTCCCTGTTATGGGGAGCAGGGCACTCCATGATGCTCTGCACCCCTGTCCCATCATACCTGGTGGCCTATGAGCCACCCACAGCTGCCAGAGCTCCACAGTGAGGCTGCTGGTGTTGGCAGGGATGTATTTAAAAGAGGACAGGGAAAACCCTCTGTTGTGGTTTAACCCCAGCTAGCAACCAAGAACCACACAGCCGCTCACACACTGCCCCACCAACGGGATGGGGGAGAAAATTGAAAGGGTAAAAGCTAGGAAAACTCATGGGTTGAGATAAAGACACTTTAATAGAGAAAGCAAAAGCTACACGCATAGGCAAACCCTAAAAAGGAATTAATTCACTGCTTCTCACAGGCAGGAGGTGTTCAGCATCTCCAGGAGAGCAGGGCCCATCACGCGTAATGGTTCCTTGGGAAGACAAACTCCATCACTCCAGATGTTCTCCCGTCCTCCCACCTTCTATACTGAGCATGATGTCCTATGGTATGGAATATCCCTTTGGTCAGTTTGGGTCACCTGTCCCAGCTGTGTCTCCTCCCAATCTCCCATGCACCCTCCACTTTCCTTGTCAGTGTGGCAGTACGGAAAACAGCAAAGGCCTTGACTCTGTGTGAGCTCTGCTCAGCAACAACAAAAACATCTCCATTTTATCAACCCCATGCCCTGCACAAATCCTAAACAAAGCCCCATACTAGCCACTGTGAAGAAATTTAACTCCACTTCAGCCCAAACCAGCACACCCTCTCACCCCAGCCACTGCTCTGGTGAGCTGTGCTGGGGCAGTGCCATCAGTGCTGGAGTGTGGCTGTGCTCTGACAAGGCTCTACTGTAACCTGGCTCTCACAGATCCTCAGTGGACAAACGCTCCTCTTGCATGTGCTCATGTGTCAGCCAGTCCGGCTGGTGAACAGCCTGATCCCTTCAACTCCAAGACCTTTGTGGACCACAGCATCCTGCTTCCCTGTGTGGCTGCTGGGAAGACCAACACGTGTCCCGCATCTCCATCGTGGGCTGCTGGCATTGCCAAAGCCTCCCTTGCAGTGGTACCAAAGGGGCAGCAGAAGGAAAAGATAAGCAGAGACCTCTGTGCCTGAACAGGCTGCAGCCTTTAATATCAGCCCCATGTTCTTGGGTCTTTCTGGTCCAGCAGTGCTGCTAAACTGTCCCTGTACCTTGTCCTACCCTCCTGGTGCAGGTAGCACTAGCTCAGTCAGCCAGCACAGTATAACCAGCAAATTCTTGCTGGTGTGGGCCACTGTGAGAACTTAGATTTGCTGTCACAGCTCTTATAATTGGGGATATCCCAGTGCTTTTCCTTGTATTTTATTTTTGCATTCTCATTGGCTCCTTTACTGGGGATCCAGACTCCAGATCCCTGTGATGTTGCCTGCTGAGGGATGTGTCTGAAACTTGGCTTTCTTGAGAAGTTTTGAGGTCAAGGAGAGGGGAAGGGCAAGTTCAGCCCTTGGCCACCATGGCACAACCTCAGCAGATAGAGACATTTCTTTGGCATCAAAGAGGTGACCCTAGAGTGCAGTGCAGCCAGAGACTTGGGATAAAGTGTACAAGGAGGAGAGAGAGCTGGAGTTGTGGGTTGTATGGTGTCCTGAGACAGAGGGATCCCAAAGCCAAGCTGGTGGGGAGGGTGGTGGAAGTTGTGCATCTACCACCTCAGTCAGGGATGGGCATGATGTGGGACAGAGAGGAGGACAGAATAAAGTCACCAAGTGACAGAAGCCCACCCTGCTGCTGGTTCACCATCTTCTGATGGCTACTAGTCTCTTCTCCTGGGTAGCCTGTCAGCCCCCTTTGGTGGTCACCAATGGTTCAGACACTGGAAGTACTTTGCTACTTGTTATGATCTGGAATAAGGCACTTCTTGCCTCCTTCTAGGAGCTGAACTCCTAACATTATCAATTGTGGAAGGATCCTCTGGATATTCCCTGCTTTACTTCCAGGAGTTGGATAGTGCTGGTTTGTGACACCAGCCGAATGTGCAGAGCTCTGTTTCTGGCCTGGAAGAGCAATGGCTCCTCCAGTGCTCAGTGCTGCAGTTCTATTTCTGGGTGTTAGGACTTAGCAGGCTAAAGATAAAATGGTGGAATTTAATACTCTCCAGTCCCTTGCATTCCAGAACCAGGCATGAAATCCCTGCTTATGCTTAAATAATCTGTATGTTTAAGTAAAGGATTATGACCCAGTGGAGGAGGCAGTGCTTTCTGTGTTTCCTGCAGGGAAGTGCAGAAGGGAGTCTTTGGGAAAATCAGCTTGCTGAAGAGCAGAAAGGGCAACCTGGGGATGCTTCCAGCAAGCTCTAAATGTGAGAGAGAACCAGGAGACAGCTGCTTGGAGAGGCAGAGGAAGCAATAACTAGTGAGAAGCAATATTTAATCACTTCTTGCTCCTACCAGTCTGGGAAAGAAGATCTCTGATGCCGGCTGGAAAGGGACTATGTTCTTGTTGTGGCTGATTATTCTTCACCAGGTGAAGAACTAGCCTGAAGGACAAGGATCGGAGCATCCCTGCTGCACCCCCTGGATCAATGTTGATGAGCAGGGTGCAGCCACCACGGAGTGGGTCAGGTTGTGCTGCTAGGGTTGGCTTGTTGAGGGCAAAGATGTAGCAGCTGGGAGGTTGTGCCTGAGCTGAGCTCCTACTCTTCCTCTGCAGCTACAATGGGGTGGAGATTGGGTGCTGGTACACAGGTCTTGCTCTCCAGCTAAGAGGCCTCCTGGTGTCACCTCTGCTTTCGCTTGTTTCCTAGATGGCAATTTGAGGTGCTCTAAGTAAACACCCTGTAAATCAGGTGGTGGAGTGGGAGGAGCTGCCACATGGAGTACATCATCAGGTAGGAAGAGAGAAGCTCTTGCAAGGAAATGATATTTACCATGTCATTACTCTATGGTAATTACTATGCAATTAAATGGTCAACAAGTGCTGTCTAAACAAAGAGGACTCAAGTGACATCTCTGTCCTGGAGGCTTAAAATATTACAGTGGGGGATAAAGGTGGGGGAGGGAGGTGGTAAAGTATTGAGGGGCCTGTGATGGATATAACAATTCTCTGGTGAGAGAAGGAAACATCTAATTTGCTGGTGCCACCCTGGAGAACAAGGGACTGGTGTTTATTGCAAAAAATAGAGATTATAAACTCAGTGGCTAAGTTGTATGCCAGATAGACATGGAATCACAGAATCTCCTGAGCTGGAATGGACCCACAAGGACCACTGAGCTCAACTCCTGGCCCTGCACAGGATGATTGCCTCCCATGTCCCTGTCTACAGATGTCCATCACCATGTTGCCTGGATCAGGAACAGCGTGGTCAACAGGACCAGGGTAGTGATTTTTCCACTGGACTCGATGGTGGTGAGGCCACACTTTGAATCCTGTGCTCAGTTCTGGGCCCCTCAGTTCAGGAGGGATATTGAGGTGTTAGAGCAGGTCCAGAGAAGAGTAATGAGGCTGGTGAAGGGACTCGAGCACAAGTGCCATGAGGAGAGGCTGAGGGAGCTGGGGTTGTTTAGCCTGGAGAAGAGGAGGCTCAGGGGAGACCTGATCACCCTCTACAACTTCCTGAAAGGAAAGGAGGGTGAGGTGGGGGTTGGTGTCTCCTCCCCAGCAACCAGCTGTAGGACAAGAGGGCACAGACTCAATCTCTGCCAGGCGAGGTTTAGTTTGGATATTTGGAAGAGATATTTTACAGAGAGAGTAATCAGACATTGGAATGGGCTTCCCAGGGAGGTGGTGGATTCACCATCCCTAGAGGTTTTGAAGATGAGACTGGATGTGGCACCTAGTCTCGTGGTCTAGTAACCACAGTAGGATTGGACTCGATGATCTTTGAGGTATTTTCCAACCTGGTTGATTCTATGTGAGCCTGGAGACTCATCCCTTGGCCTGTGTGGGGAAGCGATGCTTCCTGCTTTTCCC
>NW_008670828.1:11824-13617 GCF_000695815.1 Acanthisitta chloris
CTGTCCTGCTAGTGGTTCATTACTGCTCGGTCCCTGCAGTGCTGCCTGCCCCATTCCTTCGAGGCTGTGGAGGAGCCATGTAAAATGCAGCAGCAACTCCTTCTCCAAGCTGCTGTGTGGCTGCTGTCGTGTTCCCTGAGCTGCGACTTGTCCTCGCCTGACTCCCCTTACAACTAATTAGCACCTTGACATTTGCACAGCAAGTGAGGCAGCCTTGATGTTTGCGAAAGAACAGAAGGCACATCTGTCTGCATGATCCATTTGAAGAGGAGGAACATGGCTCAGTGGTGTTTATAGCAGGCAGTTGGGGGAGGAATTAATTTACAAAATTTTTTGAATGAAAACAATTCCAATAACTCGGGTGCCCTCTCCCTCCCACGTCAGCTGTTTACAAACTGTTGAGTTGAATCTGTCCCACATGTCCCTTGAACCTATCACTAACGGAGGGAAACAAAATTGAAATGCATAATGAAAACCTAATTTTGAGGGGAGAAAAAAAAGGGAGAAATAATCCTGCCCACGGAGTTCAAACAACTTGTCTTGCTTTAGCTTGCACCAATTTTCATGTACATAGACAAATATCACCAGCAGCAGACTTAATTGACTTCATTTTGCTCTTTATCCTCATTAAAGAGGAGCATGGTTGTTCCTTGCCCTGTGAAGGTGCTTTGTGTGAGGCAGTGATTAACTATTTGTCAAAGATGTGGAGTTTGAGGGCATCCAGCTGCCATGGTGATGATGCTGAGGGCTCTCCTCCTTCCTAGCCCAGACAGAGCCTTGATACACTTAGAACCATAGAATCCCACAATGGTTTGGGTTGGAAGGGACCTTAAAGCTCATCCAATTCCAGCCCCAGTGATGGGCAGGGACACTTCCCACCAGCCCATGTTGCTCCAAGCCCATCCAATCTAGCCTGGAACACTCCCAGGGATGGTGCAGCCACAGCTTCTCTGGACAACCCATGCCAGTGTCTCACCACCCTCACAGGGAGGAATTTCTTCTGTATAGTTAACCTAAATTTCCCCTCTTTCAGTTTGAATCCATTGCTCATTGTCCTACCCTGCAGTTCCTGATGTAGAGTCTTGCCCTGTCCTTTCTCCCTTGGGAGGCCACACCTTTTGGTACAAACCATGGAGGCTTTCAAGGGCCTTAAAAATGCTCAGGGGTAAATAAAATGCATGCAGGAGCACAGAAGAGGCTGACAGGTGAACGCCCTACTGCACCAGTGGTGCTGCAGGTGAGTCCTGCCAGCATCTGAAGCTTAGGCTGCTGTGGAACAGCAGTTTTCTACTGTTTGCCTTGAATTCCTGATGTCTTGTTCTTGCTATTAAATGAAGGGAAGCTAACTGAAGGGAAAGGGTTGCAATTAAAAATGCTTCTTGTGTTTTTGTTCGTTGGTTTTGGGTTTGTTTTCCTTAAGGACATCTCTGGCTCATTAGCATTGTGTAAGTGTCTCCTGCATGATGTCTCTTGAAGCTTTCCAGAATCCAGGCTAAAATCTGCCCTCTGGTATACAGAGAAAAGCTGTAGACAAGCCAGATGGTGAAATACGGGGGGGAAATCGACTTCCCTACCCCTTAATGCAAGGAGGATAAAGGAAAGGCAAACCACTTTCTCTGGCCAAAAATAAATGGACAAAGCTGATGGGATACTGCTTTTGTAGGGAGCTGATGGCTTTGGCCTGGGTTCCCCTGCCTGCAGATTATGAGTACAGCCCATCTGACCATGGCAGGGGCTGTATGGGATTGGGAAAAGAGACATGAAAGTGTCCTTGGTTGGTCAAAGTTGGGGTA
>NW_008670828.1:13656-16059 GCF_000695815.1 Acanthisitta chloris
GGGAGGCCAGTGGGTCCAGGTGGCTTCAGGTGTTTGCTCAGCCAGAAGCTGCTTGTTTCCAGGCAAGTGAGGTTTGAGGCTTGCCTTGCTCTGCTCTGGATTCATGCAACCCACAGGTCAAAGAGAAAAGGCACAAAAATGAGCCTGGGGTGCGGCCCTTGGATCCAACTGCTTCCAAAGGGTATCACAACAGTGACCCTGGTATGTTATCATGGACTTCACTGCCTTGAGATGCAGTCCCAAGCCAGGAGAGTTGACACAACTTCTGCAGGGTCCTGCAGCATTGTAGAAACATCCTTCTGTGAGACATGGATTCTCACAGCAAATCAGGTTATGGGATGTTCTGTCTAATCCCTTAGGCTTCCTTGGCTTGAACTTTGGATACCAGCACAGTGTGGTGACCTGCTTTACAGGTCCATGCTGTGAATTTTGGAGCTTTCTGGGACCTGTAACATTCTATTTTAGGATGCTGAACAACCTTGAAAAATATTTAAAGGGTTTTTTTGCATGTGTTTGAAGTGGAAGCTATGAAGTTTTTGGGATCCTGCTGTTTTGTGGGATGGACTGGACCCTGCTGGCTGTCTACATTGCCTTCTGGGATTTATGCTGGAAAAGCCTGGTTGGAGGTGGGAACACTCTGCTCTGCTCTTCATGCAGGGAGACTTTGAGTCTTCCTTGAGATGGAAAACAGTGTGTTCTTGTTCTACCCTCTGCCACCTGCATGTTGGAAAAGATTCTCAGGGTAGTGCTATGTCAAGATCAGAACAAGTCTCTGAAACCCAAGGCAGGGTGACAAAACTACTCCTGTATCAGCAAGGTACAGTCCAGCAGTACAGGTCAACCTGCTGTATCACTGGAGGTTGAACTAGGTGACCTTTAGAGGTCCCTTCCAACCCAAACTATTCCAGGATCATGGGGAAAACACCCCTAGGATCACAAGGGGCTTCTCCTTGGAGGGAGATTACAATGTCTTCCCTGCATCCCATTGGATGTCACACACAAGGATGTCTGCAGAGGCCTGGTCTGAAGTGGGATTGCTCAGACTAATTATTGAATGCTACAGAGCTGCTGTGGCCTCTTCTCCCACCTGTTGTCAAACAGCTGTTCAAACAGGCGATTAACACATCTGCCAGCAGTGCTTTGATTAGGGCTAAAACTTTATTCCTTGGTGAAAGGCAACCTGAAGCGTGTGGAAGAAGGGAAGATGAGGGGAGAAACACGTGCAGCATTAATAAGCAGCTGAATTTTGAAGGCTCTAGGATGGTTCCTCCCTACTCCCTGTCTTGTTGGCTGCTCCTAGGCAGCAGCACCCATAGCAACACTGCCTGGTGCAAGCCAGGCTGTAACGATCCCACGGGCATCTCTACCATGCCAGGGACCTGAATTAAGGTGCTGCTTGCTGCTGCTTTCTCCCAAAAGTTGTCTGAGCAGCTCTCTTGCCAAGCATCCTGTCAGGAGGAGCTGAGGGATCTTTTATCCATCAGGGATGCTGAATGAGAGCTGCACCTCTCCTGGCTGTGAATGCAGCAGATTTACAAACCTTCCCCCTTTTTTTATTAGCAACTTTCCCCCTGTAACCACGTTCCTGTGGGTTGGGGTTGAATGAAGAGAAGCTCCTGTTTTAATTTTTGCTGTCAGGAGTAATGGGTAAGTGTAGGAGGAGGAATATTAATCATACCCAGCAGGCATTCTTCAAACTTAGAAACAGCATAAGGAAGGAGCCCAAATGGTTTAAACATCGTGGGGACCATTTGTATGGGAGTCTCATGCTTGAAAACGTGCAGGATACTCTTTTGATTTTTTTGCTTTCACCCTGATTTAGTTTAAAGGGGAAGTAGCTGCTCCTCCACCTGCTTTCTGCAGCAAGGACCAGGGTCTGCAGTCCTGCTCAGGTCTATAGGTCCCCAGCGAGATGGGGGAGATGTGTACAGGGGGCATCAAAAGCTCTGTGGCATCTATTGGCTTCTGCTTTTCCCAATTAATTTGCTATCTGGTTGCAATAAAATGGGAGGGAATATTGTGGTTTTGCCACTCAATTTTTTTTCTTTGGTATTGTAGCAGATGTGGTGCTGCCATGGGAAAATTGAGCTTTTTGAACCTTTGGGGTGATGTGAGGGACCATCGGAGGTTTAGAAGGGACCTAAGTTGTACCATGAGTTTGTGAGTCAGCCTTGTGGAAAAAGGGTTGCTTTAATCCCTCTCTTGGGCTGTGAGAGTCTCCCAAACCTCATCCCCTGCACAGATGTGCAGGCTCACAGTTTACCCATGACTAAGGAATCGGTCCTCACTGGGTGAGCAGCAACATCATTATGCAGCTTGTTCCCTTCCCCTTTTTAGTTTAGAATCGTAGAATCATAGAATTTAGGGGTTAGAATGGACCTTACAGATCATCTAGTCCCAACC
>NW_008670828.1:16069-19788 GCF_000695815.1 Acanthisitta chloris
AACATCTAAAAATAATGGGGTTGCTGCCCGGACCCTGGCAGTGTTCAAGGCAAGGCTGGATGAGGTCTTGAACAGCCACCATGTCCCTGGGCAACCTGTGCCAGTGTCTCACCCTTATTTTATTTTATTTGTTTATATAAATATATATATACACAATAAGCCCCTGGGCAAAGGCACTGGGTGTTTTTTTATTTTCCTGGAGGTTGCCTGTGTTTTCTACCAGAACTGAAAGCTTTTGCATCCACCCTCTGAAGGGTGTAGAGCTGGTTGACCACCTCCACCAGCCATGGCCCCACCATGTTGACCTGGGGTGGCAGCTACCAAGAAAAAAACACCCTTATCCTGAGTAAGCCAGAGTACAGAATGTCATCCTTGGGGCAGGGCACAAGGCTTTGGGTCCTTCTCCCACCTCCTATGCCCTGTTTTGTTAATGCATCACAGAAGCCTTTCTCGGATTGGCAGGAGGCTGCAAGGAGCGTCACCACACTGCTGCGCAAAATTGCTGTTCTCTCGCATCACATGCTGCTGAAATTGGTTAAGAGCATCTGACTGGGAGCCGAATTTCCTCTCCATCTCCTTAAGCATACAGAAAAGACTGCTTGGCAGCCTTCACCCTGCCTCAAACATGGCTAAAGAAAAAAAAGAGATGAGTTGTTCATCACAGAGCTGAAATCCTGCGATGAATTTTCCCAAACAAAACACAGTGGTCCTGGTGCTGAGCCAGTTTGTCTCGCTGGGCTCCCTAGAAGGGCAGACCTCCAAGAAGATGCTGGAGAGCTGGGCTTTCCCAGCAAGTGGGTTTCCGCTTTTTATAAGAGGATCATTAAGCCAGATGCAGGAGTGGAGCAGTTTTGAGACAAAACTGTATTGTCCCAGCTTAATCATCTTCCCTGCAAAATTCCCAGCCCCTTCTGGTAAGGCACCCCAAACACAGCACTTGCGAGAGGCTGTGGCATTCCTCGCTCCCAGAGGTTTGTGGCCTGATTCCACATGTCCAAAATTCTTGTTTTGTTCTTGTGAGCCAGCTCATGCTCTTTTGCAGCCACACAGGGTTTGTCTGGGTAGGGAATGCAGCCACTGATACTCTCCAACTCTGACGCATGTTGCTTGGAGCAATCTGGTCCAGTGGAAAGTGATCCTGCCTGTGGCAGAGGGTTGAAATGAGATGGTCTTTAAAGTCTCTTCCAACCCAAACCATTCTGTGATTCTACAATTCAGTCTCTGTTGATGCTTTTAGTCCCCAAATTCATAGAATCATAGAATTTAGGGGTTGGAATGGACCTTACAGATCCCAACTCGCCCTGCCATGAGCAGAGACACCTCCTCACTAGATCAGGTTGCTCAAGGCTTCATTTAGCCTGGTATTGAACACTGCCAGGGTTGGGGCAGCCATCACGTCCCTGGGCAACCTGTGCCACTGTCTCACCACCCTTAGAGTAAAAAACATTTTTCTAATATCTAACCCAAACTTCCCCTCCTTCAGTTTGAACCCATTACTCCTTGTCCTATCATTGCAGTTCCTAACAAAGGGGAAGGGAAGAAATAGCCCTTGTGAAAACTGTGGTCAGGCATAGCCTGGCATCAAAGAGCCAAAAGAATTGTGGTACTTGGAGTTGGCAAAACACCCAGGTCCTGTTGGGATTGGGATCCCCTCTCTCCAAGGGGCTGTGGACCTGCTGCCCCACATTTTGCACCCCACCCCAACCCCAGCAGCATCACTCAGCGTAGCAGCACAAAGAGCAGCAAGCTGTAATTTGCCAACAGAGCTGTGTCCCTCAATGAAAGCTTCCTACGTGTCTATTGGAAGATTATCCTATCAAATCCCATCCTGCTCTGAAAGGTACGCATTTAAAACATGACTAACACTGAGAGATGCTATTATTCTATTTTATTCTCCAGCTTGTGAGTAATGTCTCATTATAAATGGGGATGCATTCAGAAAAACATCATCTGCCTGCCGGAGCGTGGGCTCCTCGGCACGGGCGGCTTGTGGCACAGGAGTCAGCGTGCAGCAGCACGTGGATGGATGCATGTGGGGTGGCAGCATCCTGGTCAGCAGCATCCCAAGAGTCCTGAGCCACCCTCAGGCTCTGATTGCTGCCCAGGCTGGGCTGTATCTCTGTTTTGGGGTGGGTTTGGTGGCCCACAGAATCCCAGTGTCAGCTGGCTGCAGGGATAGTGATCCACACCCCAGGCTTCAGAGCTGGTGGAACATGAGGGATCCTGGCAGACTCTTGCTGTGAAGGTATTTTATGACCTTCATGAGGTATGTGCAACCCTGCTAAGTGCTGTATTTTCTCAAAGCACCAGGGTTTTGTATGGCTGAATAGTTCAAAATTCCAGGAAAGTTCATTCTAATGAACAGACACTTACCTGCTTTCCTAGCTTCCCAGGCTATGCTGCTCTCTTAATTTCACTCAGATGTAAAATCTCCATCTAGAAATCATAGAATCATAGAATTTAAGGGTTGGAATGGACCTTACAGATCATCTAGTCCTAACCCCCTGCCCTGGGCAGGGACACCTCCTCACTGGATCAGGGTGCTCAAGGGCTCATCCAGCCTGGCCTTGAACATCGCAGGGTTGAGGCAGCCACCACGTCCCTGGGCAACCTGTGCCAGTGTCTCACCACCCTTAGAGTAAAAAACCTTTTTCTAATATCTAACCTAAACTTCCCATCCTTCAGTTTGAATCAATTCCCCCTTGTCCTATCACTGCAGTTCCTAACACAGAGTCCCTCTCCAGCTCCCTTGTGTATATGGAAGTTGGGTTCCTCTCCCTTATCCTATGGGAAATATCTGCTGCCCTCCACTCCCTGTGTTCTTTCCCCTGTGATGCTAAACACTTATGGTTTTGGGGTCTTCATCACACAGTGAATGGCTGATCTCCCTGTTGCACTATTTTGTGTGGGAAGGCATCAGGTTTTGCAAGCCCAGCAGGATCTGCCTGGCAGTAGCACAGCCACCACATCCATGGGCTGCAGTGTATCTGCTGGGGCTGCTTGGAACCACTGAGCAAACAAAATGCCTTCTCTTAATGAAGCCTGGGAATGTGTCTGCCCAATTAGCATGTCTGGGCTGCCGTGTTAGCTCTCCAGGGGTAGAAATATCAGAGAGCAAGCATGCTGCAAGCTCCCAGGGCAGTGCTGAAGTCACCAACCCTGGAAGTGTTCGAAAAATGAGTGGATGTGGCACTTCATGATATGGTTTATTAGGCACAGTGGTACTTGGTTGAAAGTTGGAGTTGATGATCTTGGAGGCCTTTTACAACCTTAATGATGCCATGTGGTGGGGAGTCTGCCTTTGGAGGTGTCTATGGAGCTGGTGGCAGGTCTCACTGCTGGGGGACAGTCAGGGCTGGGGGCCTTGATTTGTGGAAACCGAGGACTGCCAGGAGTGATGTTGCCCAGCTCCTGGTTCAGGCTCTTCCCAGGTGTCCATCTTGAGCCTTCTAACCTTCCTCTTCAAAAGAGCTCCCAAATGCACAGGTACTCATGGAAATGGTTGGTTCACTTTTTTCGAAGTGCCATCTTGCCCAGTTTTCTGGTACCCATGGGTGGCTTGTACCCATGTGTAACCCTGACTGGAGAACAATGACACTGACCTTCCTCAAGGACCTTGCCCTGTGCTGCTACTCAACATCCCTGGTCCAGGGTCCTTACCATCCACCATCCATCTATCTCTTTTTAGGATAAAGTTCTTCCCTGTGAGGGTGCTGAGA
>NW_008670828.1:19808-23641 GCF_000695815.1 Acanthisitta chloris
CTTTCCCTGGAATTGTTCCAGACTAGGTTGGATGGGGCTTAGAGCAACCTGGTCTAGTGGAAGGCATCCCTGCCCATGGCAGAACAGAATGATCTCTAAAGTCCCTTCCAACACAGACCATTCTGGGATTCTATGATTCTTCTCCATCATGCAAAAGAAAATGAGATTTATTTATTTATTCATGTATTTTCCAGGTGTTTTTTTTTCTTCACCTCCTGCGGCGGAGGTTTCAGGGTTGTTTTTTTTCCTTCCTTTTTGGTTTATATTGTTGAAACATTTATTTCCTCTCCTGTTTTTCTTTCTGCAAAGAGGAAGAGAGCCCACACCCCACTGAGGTGTTATTAAGCTGAAAGGCTGGTGATTTGACTGTGAGGCACGCTTGCACCTCCCACACTCGTGCAGTCGGTGACGCACACCGCAATCAATGGAGAGGAGATGAATAAACCCAGCGTTTACTCCTTGCCTGCCATCCCCAGAAAAAAGGGAGGGAGGAAGGGAGGAAGGGAGGAAGGGAGGAAGGGAGGAAGGGAGGAAGGAAGGAAGGGAGGAAGGGAAGGAAAGAGAGGAAAGGAGGAAGGAAGGGAGAAAGGAAGGAAGGGACGAAGGAAGGGGTGGAGGAAGGAAGGAAGGAAGGAAGGAAGGAAGGAAGGAAGGAAGGAAGGAAGGAAGGAAGGAAGGAAGGAAGGAAGGAAGGAAGGAAGGAAGGAAGGAAGGAAGGAAGGAAGGAAGGAAGGAAGGAAGGAAGGAAGGAAGGAAGGAAGGAAGGAAGGAAGGAAGGAAGGAAGGAAGGAAGGAAGGAAGGAAGGAAGGAAGGAAGGAAGGAAGGAAGGAAGGAAGGAAGGAAGGAAGGAAGGAAGGAAGGAAGGAAGGAAGGAAGGAAGGAAGGAAGGAAGGAAGGAAGGAAGGAAAACTCTGGTCTGGGCATGAAGTTTTCCAAGCTGTTTTCTATATAGCTATGGGATGTTTGCCAAAGCATCTCCATCCCTTGAGAGGTCCTCTTTGTCTCATGGCATTGTCCTGCTGTGAAGCTGATGGGGCTGCTGTGAGCCTGGCTTTGGTGTTCCTCATCTCTTCAGGCTTTTTCTTTTTGGGACAGTGGACTCTAAGGTATGTTGGACTGGTTCATGTGGCCTGTGGTGCTCCTCCGCTTTGTGCATCTTGCTGACTCTGGACTTGTAAAGATGGGAAAGGGACCTTCACCTTTGTGTGGCTCCCAGTGATGTCAGTTTAGGATGTTAAGTTAAATAACTTCCCTTTTTTCTCTAATAGTCCATGTCATGGTTCTTCAACAGCATATCCCAGACAAGTGGATTCCTACTTCCCTTTGATGGGATGCCATTCCTGGGAGCCCTTGAGGAATGGAAGTGTGTGGTCCTGCATGGGAAATGTAGATGCACCTGGGCTGAAGAGGGTGGAGGTGATGGTCCATTTCCCTGAAGGACAGGAAGTGGGGAATGCTGAACCCCAGGATTTGTGCATTTCCTGCCTGATTTAAAACAGTCCCCAAAACTGAACAGCAAACAGGATGATGGGTACCTGGAACCCACCATACTGAATAGATGGCTTGAAATGTCTGAGCTGAAATCAGGTGCTGAGCTACAGAGGCTTCCTATAGCACTGAGAGGATCATGGCCTCCTCCTTAAAGTGTGCTACAGCCCCAAGAATTCCTCTTTTCTGAGTAGAAAGTAGCTGAAACTCTGAATAATTACTCCCTGGAACTTTGGGGGTTTTCTCTTTTTTTCATTCTTTTTCTGCCCTGCTCTTCTTCTGTGCATCATTTCCCTGTGTGACAACAAGCTGCTCCCTGTGGTGTTGGGAACTGATGTCCTACAGAATTATGGGCTTGGAGTGGGATGAGAGGACATGAGACCTTTTCCTTCTGGTTCAGGTGATGCAATCCACACTTCAATAGGGCAGTGCTTCCCTTTGAAAGACATCAGACCTTGGGGTTTTTTTTCCTTTTTTTTTTTTGGTTTTTTTGGGTTGTTTTTTTTTGTTGTTGTTGCTGCCCATGTCAAGTGTTGCATCTTTAGTCCACCTTGGAAAGCTCTACCTGTCCCATGCATCCTGGCAGCTTTTCCCCTTCCAGAGAGAACCCCTCCAGCAGTGCCACCCCCATTCCTTAGCAGGGGAAGGCTGTGACCTTGCAGAGGTTGCTGTTGTGCTCGTACAAGCAGCCAGCACCAGCCTTTGGAGGTATTGCATTAATACTGTGTTCAATTCTGGGCCCCTCAGTTCAGGAGGGATATTGAGGTGTTGGAGCAGGTCCAGAAAAGAGCAACAAGGCTGATGAAGGGACTCAAGCACAAGTGCTATGAGGAGAGGCTGAGGGAGCTGGGGGTGTTTAGCCTGGAGAAGAGGAGGCTCAGGGGAGACCTGATCACCCTCTCCAACTCCCTGACAGGAGGTTGGAGTCAGGTGGGGGTTGGTCTCTTCTCCCAGGCAACCAGCACGAGGACAAGAGGTCACAGACCCAAGCTCTGCCAGGGGAGGTTTAGGTTTGATATAAGGAAGAGATTTTTGATAGAGAGACAGATCAGGCATTGGAATGGGCTGCCCAGGGAGGTGGTGGATTCACTGTCCCTGGAGGTTTTGAAGATGAGACTAGATGTGGCACTTAGTGCCATGGTCTAGTAACCATAGTAGGATTGATTTGAGAGTCTTAGAGGTCTTTTCCAACCCAGCTGATTCTATGATTAAGGATGCAGTTTGGATGTAGCTGTATCATAGCTGTGTGCCCATCACTCACAGGCAAGTGTTTTTATCCCCCATACTTCATGCCTCAGACTGTTTTCAATAATTGATATTAACACTTTACACCAGAGGAAATGGACAGTGGACCATCATTCATACACCTCATCAATAGTGAATGGAATGATGCCAAAGCACATCAGTAACAAGTTTGTCCTCTTCTTGTGCTCACAGGGATCCAGCCCTAAGGAGGGGTGATGGGATCATCATCCCTGGATCATGGGCAGGTGATCAGAGAGATCTGCTGAGGAAACAGAGTGGGAATGGTGTAGGTCAATATTGCTCTTCTTAAGGCTCAAAGCTGGACAAAGCTCTGTGTGCTATGCAGAAGCCAGATCCCTCAAGATCACTTTATTCCTGCTTAATGCCACATCCCCTGGAAACTTACTTAAACAAATGGTTTCTGACCCAAATACAGATCCCTGTTCCCCAAACCCTTTCCCGTCCTCCTGATGCTTGGCACTGTTCCTTCAAGGAACACAGCAGATGTTGAAACATCTGTGCTGACTGTCCTGCTATGGGACCCTGTGTCACCAGCCAGAACAATGCCACATTAACTGGGGGTGCATTTAGATAAACGTTTTCTTCCAGGCCAGGTGTGTAGTACATAACCACTGTTAATAGGCATCCAGGACACAGGAGCAGGCTAGAGTTACCCAAATTAAACTCTAAAACATATACAGTCTGGATGCAGAGCAGCTGTTTCACTCTAGGAGTCAGTCCACTGCTGTGGTACAACACATCTGATCCATGCAGATATAGGCTGTACTTGCCTGAAGTCTCTCTGGTCAACTCCTCAGTGTGGAGCACAGTAAATTATTATCTTAGCTCATGTATCTGCTGGATCTTGTTGCTCACTTCTTGCGGTCTTTGAACCAGTTTCCAGCTTGTTTGCGTGTGGTTGTTGTAAGGGAAGCTTGTGGGCCTGTGTGCAATGCTCTGTTATTCTTTATTGCTTAGGTAATTGATGCCTTTTCCCTGTCCTGCATCAAACCACAACCATTTTCTGGGCTCCTCTGCCAGCCTTGATCAAAGCTGCCCAGCACAGGGTTAGATGGCATATTGGGAAGAAATTCTTCCC
>NW_008670828.1:23779-30895 GCF_000695815.1 Acanthisitta chloris
ATGGCAAGGGGTCGAATGTGATGATCTTTAAGGTCCCTTCCAGCCCAGGCTGTTCTATGATTCTGTGTTTGAGGTTGGTAAAGCCCTCTAAGACCATGGAGTACAACCATAAACCCAGCACTGCCAACTCCCCCACTAAACCATGTCCTTAAGTACCACATCTACATCACTCACTCTGCTCTGACCCTTCAGCATTTTTCTGGTTGCTCTTTGCCTTGTTCTCCTGCCCTTGATATTTGGATGCATTCCTCTAGAGTTAGACAGCTTTATCCATTTGCAGGAATCCTGCCCCAAAGCCAACATCTCCAAAGGAGTTTTTACAGATGCAGAATTAACTGTGGGTGTTCCCACTCTGTGCCTTGTTAATCCCGTTCCTACCTCTGAGCCCAATAAAGCCCAGTACCCCTGCAGCCCTGCTCTGCCCTGGGCCACTCTAGGCTGTTCTTTCCCCAGCTGGCTGCCTCAGGTGTAACCCTGGCAATAGCATTCCTTCCCACTCCATTCCCTTTGAAAAATACTACTTTTCCATACTTCTGCTGCTCATAGCCAGTTCTGTGTATATTCTGTGCTTACACCCTGCTGCAACAAGACCTTTTGTGGGAATCCTTGGTGCTGGAGAGCTGGGGTCTCTCTGCTGGCTATTGTGTTGTGGTCTTTTAGCCCACAAGATTTATAGACATGGAAAAGAGGAGCAGAAAATTCATAACCCACTCTTCATAGGACCAGGAAACTGTTAAGGCTGGGAAAGCTCTCTAAGATCTTTTGAGTTCAACCATTAACCTAATGTGGTGTGTTTGCAGATGGAACTGGCATGCTCTTGGAGAAAAGATCACACTGAAGATCCATATGGGACTGGGATACCTCCAGAGACCTGCTGAGACAACCTCTGCTCCTCACACCTCATGAGAAACTCTCCAGGCAAATGGTAATTCTGATGGCTGGTCAGGTGGGAACCCTCTTGGGCTAATGTGGAAATGTTTCATGGGCTCAGTGTGACTTCAAGGAACCCAAGGAGGTTTCCATTGGATGCCTACCTACTTTCCTGCTGCTTTTCTATTTTTGGCTGTCTGTTGGGCAGAGAGGAGGGGAGTGCCTGGTTCCTCTGCTGCTGGGCAAGGTGCTTCTCCTTCAGCTGATCCTGGCTCAATCCTGGCACTTGGCTGCTTCCCCTTCTATAGAGAAGGTTGAAAAAGAAAAATCCAGACCTCACACCAACCCAAACCTCCTGAAACTGAACTCAATTTCTGCCTCCCCTTTGATAAGGCAGTGTTTTCCTTTCCATGCAGCTCTAACAAAGTCCCTCTTTGCTGTCTGCAACGTTAAACCGTTCTCCCTTGATGTCTTGTTGGGTCCCTGCAGATTTTAAGTAGTTTGATGTATATTTTAAGGCACTCTCTACCATTCCCTTGCCAAGGATATTTTTAAATAGCCATTATTTCGGTCAGACACACAAAAGGCCAAGTTTTTTCTGTTGCTGGCTGTGCAAATCCTGTTCCTGAGGCTGTGCTGAGATGGTTGATGCCAGGATGCAGGCAATGGTGTTTTTGGCACTGCTGGGAGGTGAAATTGCTCTTGGCAGGAGCAGCCCAGCCGTTTATTTAATCTCTGCTGATGGCAAGGGGCTAGGTGGGGAATGGAGTGATTAGTATTTGTGACATGGGAGACAACAAAAGGAGGAAAATTAAGTTTGAGTATTTTGGAAGCACTATAAACAGTGAGGAGAAAAAAACCCACCACTGGCATTATCTTTTCAACGCACAGTTTAAGTTACACTTCCATTTGTCTTTCGAAGGACTCCTGTCTTCTATCCTATGAAGCAGAGCAAAATACCTTGCTACCTGTGAAGTAGCTGTTTTCCTCACTGTGGAATAGTGGGTTTATTTAAGAATGTTCTTGGAATTGGCTATCCAGCTGGTCAGATGAAGAGAATTTATATCAGGTTCATAGAGAAGTACACTTGGCTGTGACAATTTTACTGAGGATACTGCAAAGGAAGTTATGATTTCAGCTCATATAACCAGCTCAGAAGTGACAGAGAGAGACTGTGAGTGCATCCATGGAGGTGTTCAAGGCCAAACTGGATGGGCCTTGGAGCATTGTGGCCTTCCCTGCCCCTTCCAGCACAAACCATTCCAGGATTAATACTAATATTAATGTGTTAACTTCACTTTTTGGAATGGGATTATTGTGGGGTTTTTTGCAGGGAAGGATAAGAGAGTTGGGAAGACTTAAGAAGTCTTCTGATGGGGCACAGGCTGTTGTGTTGTCCAGGCTGGAGAAGAGAAGGCTCCAGGGAGGCCTCAGAGCCCCTTCCATTGCCTAAAGGGGCTGCAAGGAGCTGGAGAGGGACTTTGGACAAGGGCCTGGAGTGACAGGACACACGGAATGGCTTCACACTGACCAAGGGCAGGGATAAATGGGATATGGGGAAGAAATTCTTTCCTGAGAGGGTGGTGAGACACTGGCACAGGTTGCCCAGAGAAGCTGTGGCTGCTCCATCCCTGGCAGTGTTCAAGGCCGTGTTGGATGGGGCTTGGAGCAACCTGGGCTGGTGGAAGGTGTCCCTCCCCATGGCAGAGGGTTGGAATGAGGTAGTCTTTGAAGTGCCTCCTAACCCAAACCATTCTGGAATTAAAAACAGCAGCACTCTGTGATCTGGGTGGCCATAAAGACACAGTTTATACCATGCTTATAAAGAGAATCATTACCTGTTGGTACAGCCTCGAGCTCCAGTGATCTGATTAATTGAACTTGCTTTAAACTAAATGATGTTTTAAGCTCCTGGCAAGTTCCATCTTCAGGGTGTCTTCATGGCAGCCTCCTGGATGTGTTATTTTTCCTGAGTGTTTTCAGACAATAACAGGGTATGAAGTGTTCTGCTGTCAGTAAAATATCAACACAGGCAGCTCTCAGCAGGTAGCTGGTAATAAAAGAATCAAATGCTAGGAGTTGTAACCATCTCTGGATTCACTACAAAACTGCTAAACCCCAAAATGCTAATGCTAAATCTGATTTTTCCCCAGGTATTTTTAGATATCTGTACATCTCACTGTAGTTTTAATTTTTTTTTGAGGGAGGGAGGGGAGTTCTCATTAGTAAATTGAACCTTAGCAAATCGAATTCTGTATTCTTCCAAGGGAAGCTCAGGTACATTGGAATATATAAATGTAGTGTATACTTTCTGCTGCTTTGGCAATCTAGAAATAATTTTTTTTAAAATTCACAAGTATTCCTGGCTGGAGGTTCTGGAAATAAATAGTAAGGTCTGGTGGCTATGGGCTTAACAGCTCAGCTGAGTGGTGAGGACAACGTTCCCATGTGCATCCCCTGATTTATCCTTCTTCTATTCTTACCAACTTCCAAAGCAATGCTGCCTGCACAGGGGACTCCTGTGGCCAAGCTCCTCATGTCTGTTGCCTGAGGAAGGAGGTAAGCAGTCAACAGCTTTCTCCTATAATTAACTTGCAAGGAAGAGGCTTTCTGTGAGCTGTGCCGGTTGGGACTTCCAAAGGAAACTGGTTTCCTGTGAAAAGTGCAGGACTGTTAGGAAATAACTGAACACAAGAGAATCCATCTTACAAAAAGCTGGAAATAAATTAACTGGGAGGGAAGTGAAGATGCTGCTCTGAAGCTTTCAGCTTCTGAAGAGTTTTCTCTGCCTTGGAGCTCCTGTAACAACTGCAATTGTTGCAGCTCTGATGGGTAGATTATTTTCAAGCCTGACCTTGAACACTTACAGGGACGGGGCAGCTGTAGCTGCTCTAGGTAACCTGTGCCAGTGCCTCACCTTTCTCAAAGGGAAGAATTTCACCTTAATATCCTGTCTAACCCTGTCCTCTGGAAGTGGGAAGCCATTCCCCCTTGTCCTGGCACTCCAGACCTTTTTCCAAAGTCCATCTCCAGCTCTCTTGGAGGCCCTTTAGGCACTGGAAGGGGCTCTAAGGTCTCCCTGGAGCCTTCTCTAGGCTGAACACCCCTAGCTCTTAGCCAATTCTTGCAGGTACTTGGTTTTTTCCTAATCTCATACAAGATGTTTCCTTATCTCCAAATCCTCTTCTCCTTTCCAGCATAATTTCCTGGATGCCTACAAGCATGCTGCAGCCACTATTTGATAAGAGGACTGGAGCATCTCTGCAATGGGGACAGGCTGAGGGAGTTGGGGCTGTTCAGCTTGGAGAAGAGAAGACTCCAGGGAGACCTCAGAGCAACTTTTCAATATCTGAACAGGCTACAGGGGAGCCAGAGAGGGACTCTGCGTTAGGAACTGCAGTGACAGGACAAGGGGTAATGGGTTCAAACTGAAGGAGGGAAAGTCTAGGCTGGATATGAGAAAAAAAGTCTTTCTCTGTGAGGGTGCTGAGACACTGGCACAGATTGCCCAGGGACGTGGTGGCTGCCCCGACCCTGGTGGCGTTCAAGGCCAGGCTGGATGAAGCCTTGTGCAACCTGATCTAGTGAGGAGGTGTCCCTGCCCATGGCAGGGGGGTTGGGACTAGATGATCTGTAAGGTCTATTCCAACCCCTAAATTCTGTGATTCTATGATTTGAATTAAACTTGGTTTACTCTTTTGTTGAAGATGGAAAGGAACATTTCTCTCAAGGGTGGACAGTCTTCTCTTTAATTTCTTGGATCCTGTGGTTTGTATAGCAGCACCTCATGCTGCAGATGGGGATCACAGGGTTCCTTGATAACAGCAATCATTCCAACAGAGGAAACCAGGTTGGTTTTGCTAGTAATGTAATGGTATCACCTTTCCATCACAAAGAAATACAGCCCTATGATGCTTAGCAAATCCTTCTGGGTAGCCATAACTCCACTGAGTGCAAACAAATTTACACGGTGCTCCACAGCACAAGTCAGCTCTTTAAACACAACCTAAGGCATAGCAATAGATCACCAAAATATATAGCAGGGATTATCGTAGCATCCTAGAACAGCTTCTCACCAAATTGAAATGGCCTTTCTGGGGCATTTGGTTATCTTCAGTTCTTGAAGGAAATATTCCCCTAACTGAGATAAATCCAGATATCTAGTCACTACAGACAGATGAAAAAATTCGGTTGTCTAGTAAAACATGGAAAGAAAATAAAACAACCACTCTGGGAACTTAATATTGTCCAGCATGTGGAAACCTAAGGGCAGAGAATCTGATCTTGCTCCAGGAAGTTGCTGTGGTTGTGATGCTCCAAAAAGACTCAGGTTTTCAAACAACAGATCTCCTGGAGTTCCCTTTGGACAAGATTTTTAGCAAAATATCTGGTTTGGACTTAGACTTGTCTGGGAGTGGCTGGGCAGGACTCAGCAGGACATCAGGGGTTGTTTCGATTACTTTTGTTACTGGCACATCAACATTTCACTGCTAGTGCAGACAGACTCTCACCGCACTCAGCCCCAGTGGGTTCCTGAGCCTGTTGCTCCCAAGCTCAGGAGACATTTTTTTTTCGCTAGAAATCCTTCTTCCTGCTCTTCTGATGAAGATTGTTATGGACTCGTTAGATCATGTCTTCAGCCTGAGATGAAGTGTTTCAGCCTTGGACTTCAGGGCAGGTTTTCCAGGCTTCAGCTGAGCTCTGCACCTCTTGCCTGAATAGCTGCTCTGTACATATCCAAGCACTGAAATGAGTTTTCCCTCTCTTCCTTCAGGTTACTGTGCAGCCAGTTATTTACCAGGGACTCTGATTTTAGCCCCTAATGAGTGCAGTCCCTTGCCCTCCAGTTGCAACGTGTGCTCCTGTTCCTACATGCAGATATTTGCGTTGGATTGTCTTGAGAAATACGTGTTGTTCCATGGAGCTCAGCTTACTGCACTTCCCAGATTGCTCCGCGTTGTTTCTGTCTGTCAAACTTCTTTCATTGCACCCAATCAATGTGACATCTGAGCCTCACTTTGCTGGGGAATGGAAAGCAGAGTAAATATTTTGTAGTCTGTGTAAAACGAGTTGGCGGTTGCCGTTCCATTGCTTTCAGGCAGGTGTTTGCATATATTCCCTAAGACTACTCTTGGATTTGGCACCTGATATTGTGCTTCCTGGCAGGCACTGCATCAGGATCCTCTACCTGCAACTTCCCTCAGCGAGGTGGTGCTCATCCCTCAAAGAAATCCATAACCCCAAGGTCTCCCTGCCCTAAGGAGGGAAGCTGGGAGCATGGCACTGTGGCTGGATCAGGACATGTAGGAATGCTACTGCCCACATGCTGCGATTGTGAATTACCCCAGGGACTTCAAGCACCTTCAGCTATCCCCACGGCTAACTTTGTGAGTGGATCTAAATGTACATTATGGATTCCCTTGAGGACTGTGCCAATATCTGTTCACATCAACAGGAATCTTTCTCTTGACCTCAGTGTGCACTGAATGTTTCTGCACAGTTGTGTCCTATTCCACATTTGTTTTCACAAGGAAGAGGAGGACAATACTACTGCTGCACTGGACAATACTGTGTCCAGTGTAGATAAACACATTTTTTTCTGCAGATAGATGCAACATCCTCTTCCTTGAACCATGGGCAAGGACCTCCTCTCTCATCCCATGGCATCTCAGAGTGCTTGGTGAAGAAGAATACTGGAAACATTTTGGGAAATCCAAGAAGATCAGAGCAACTGTCTCCCTTATCCATATGCTGACTCCTTCACAGGAGTAGTTTGGTGAGGCAAAACCTCTGTTTGTGGAAATCATGCTGATTCTCTAAGGCTGTATCCTTGTTCATCCCTATGTTGTCCCATTTTAAATGCAGAATTTGAGAAAAGGAACTAAGCATAGAGTGACCAGTTACAAGTTTGGTGGGGAGTTCAATTATTTCATCTTTAATTTCCTATAGAAGGCACAAATGACTTTGCTAATGAGAAGTAATTGATTCCAGTGACTTCATTCTTCGTTTTATGTCTAACTCTTGCCATACCAATCCCATGCAGTGCTCCAGGCTGGGGACAGAGTGGCTGGAGAGCAGCCAGGCAGAAAGGGACCTGGGAGTTTGGATAGACAAGAAGCTGAACACTAGCCAGCAGTGTGCTCAGGTGGCCAAGAAGGCCAATGGCATCCTGGTCTGAATCAGGAACAGCGTGGTCAGCAGGATCAAGAAAGTGATTCTTCCTGTACTTGGTGCTGGTGAGGCCAT
>NW_008670829.1:0-25527 GCF_000695815.1 Acanthisitta chloris
CACCGCGGGTAGAGCATGTGTCCCAGGAAGCGCGCGGGGTCTGCCCGCAGAATGGGTTTGGAAATCTCTGCCGCTGCCTTCCCTTCCTTTCCTAAGCAGAGGCGCATTCGCGGGTGAGAAGCTTAGCCGAAGTGTTATCTGCTGGGTTGTTGTGTTTTTTTTTTTTTTTTTTTGGATGCGTTTTCCCTTTTGCGTTGATGGTCACCGGGCCCCGTTGGTTCCATTCCTCGCAGGGGAAGGGGGAGGGGAGGAAAGCGAAAACATGTCTTCTGGCTGCTTCAGGAGAGGCTGCTCCGCCCAGCGCTGCGCTCGGAGCGTAAACAATTCGCGGGCGCTAAAAACAGGAAAATAAAAACAAGTTCCATGTTCGAGCTAAGGCACTGACCGTATGTTCATCTGAATAAAGGAAACGCTGGTTTCCGATCTTGTTATGCACATAGAGATGTGTGATTCTAGTTTTGGTTTTATCTTTTGTTTGGTTTTTAATCTTGGTGTTGTTCGAGCATCTGCTCTGTTTATCACCGAGTTAGTCCTTGTAGCTCATTCATCTGCTCTAAGGGAGCTGTGGCTCTGGTGTCCGGCCAAAGGATCAAGACTGATGCTGTTACCTTCGGGAGCTTTTTGCTGTTTCAGTTTTTTTTACTGGAGATGTTGGAGGTGTGTGCTAAATGTATGGGAATGCTGGAAAGGTTAAGGATTCATTCGTTTAATTACAGAGGTGGAGAGAAGGCTGAGAGAATTTTAGAAGGACATTTTTTAACTGACTTTCAGTACGTGGATTGGTTGTTTAAAACCCACAACTGATGTAGTTATTCTCAAACCCACGCTATTCTGTGGTATAAACTGAATTAATCCTTTTTTTTTGTGTCCTCATGAGGCCCTGCCAGTTAAACTTTTTAAAAATGCATATTCATATGAAAGATGTTTGCACTTTTCCTTTATGTTTTTAAAATAAAGGGCTTTTTGTTTACTTTTTGTCTCTTGCCACAGCCTCCTTCCTCCAAGAAGACAGATGGTTCAGGATCATATACTAAGTTGCAGAATACCCAGGTGAGGGCAATGTCTGAAAAGAAGCAGAAGAAAAAAACAGACTCGGAAAGTAAACAAGAGAAGGCAAATCGCATAATATCTGAAGCAATTGCAAAAGCAAAAGAGAGAGGAGAGAGAAACATTCCACGAGTAATGAGCCCTGAAAACTTCCCCAGTGTTTCTGCTGAAGGAAAAGAGGAAAAGAAGGGTAGGAAAGTTAAATCCAAACCAAAGGACAAGGAGAGCAAAAAGCCGAAAACTGGTTCCTCATCCAAAATTAAAGAGAAAACAAAAATTGGGTAAGTAGATTATAATGTTATCTGTCTTCTCTTCAGACTGTAAATCCTTGATTAAAATGAAAACTGCTTACTGATAATAAAATGTTCTCCACTGCCTACACAAAATTCTTCCTGATTAAGTCCATGTGTGGACTCACTCATTCAGGAACAAGAATGCTCTGTTTTCTCTTCAGATAAAATGAATGTAGGACTGTCCTTTAGAAACAAGTTATTTTAAATACATGCTCTAAAATATTCTATACTCACTTTGAAGCATAGACCCAAGTACCTTTCATCTAGTGTTGTGATCAGTTTTGACTCCAGATGAAGTTTTTCTGTGTTATGAATGCTGTCTTTATCAATTTTGGCATGTAGCTTTAATACAGCATGTATGATAAACTGCACAGGGAGAAACTGGAACATTAATGAACTTCTGAGCAAGAGAATATTCTCACAGATATCATATGTATCAAAAGTAAAGTGCATATTGGAAAAATTATATTCCAAGCACTTCTTAGTCTTCAGTCATATCAATTTAATCTGCCCTCTTAAAAATTTTGCAGACTCAGCTGGGTCAGGCTGGGAGGATAGCTTGGGGTAAGGAGCTTTCAGAAGACATTAGGTGTTAGGATGCTCCAGGGGTTCAGTAGGTGGCACAGCTTCTGACTCCAGAGCTATCCTCTGTTACCTGTATACTTTGAAAGGGAAGTGTCTGATTTCCCATGTTAAATGTGTCAGAACTTGAAATGGAAACCTGAGCTACAGCCTAAGTTCTGTTTTTCAAATCCATGCTCTTTTTGTGGTAACAGAAATATTAACTGGCACATCTCTCCAAATTCAAATGTCTCATATGCATATGTGTATTCTCACGTATGGAGCAGAAATGAATGTTCTTTTAATCAACCCATTTCTCTGCTTGTGCCTTTTTTTTTCTCCCCTAGAGATCAGTGCTTTTCTTACATGTTTGAAGTAAACAACTTTGAGTAATCCTACAGTATGAAGGTTACTGCTGTATACTCAACTTGATTCTTAGCATGGCTTTCATGGTATTAATTTTTTTCTGGTCTGTGGGTTGGCATATGAAATGCTGCTCTAAAGCACACAGGATAGTGCTTCCTTTTCCTTTTTTCTCCATCTGATTAAACTGATTTTTGATGTGTACTTGCAAAGTTGATTTCACTTTTGTCTTTCTGACTTTACTCATGTTCTATAACAAACATTTGTGTGTCTGTCCTACCAGGAAACTTATTCACTGCTGTTTGGCTGGTGTCAGTTTCATGGAGCTTTGTGATTTGTGCTTGAAGTGCCTTTTACTGATTCCTTTGGATAACTGACAAAACCTGCCAAAATATGATATTTACAACATACCAGATAGTTACCATAATATTTGTACTGGTTTGAAACAAACAAACAAAAAAAGAGATAAACTGTTAACTTCCATTTATAATTCTGCATTCAGTTTTGTCTTCATGAAATGCTTTGCTTTGCACATTTAGGGTCAGTTTTCAGGATTTCATCAGACAGTGTCAGTTGAGAAAGAGAAGTTTCTCAAACTGTGTTTTTAACCATGATATTTGTGCTTGATCCCACGTACATTCAAGCTCTAGAGAAACTCCCATTTAATTAAGCATGGCCAGTGTTTCATAATTTGCATTGAGCTCTGAAGGTTTGCCTCCCCATTAGTTACCAGTTTAATCAGCTAATGCCCCAGTAGCACTCTGTTAACTTAATCATGCTGCTGCCAGGTCCTGCTTTAGCTACGTGGGACACATACCTAAAGACTGTGCACTCAATTCCTCATTGAGAGCAGTGAAGAGTCTTCTAGAGGCACAGATGGGAGACTTTGCACAATTCCTGTGTATTTAGATGGACAGCAGCAAATCCAATGCTTTGAGGCCTGGACAGATTTCCTTTTTATGTCCAGATTAATGTGTTATGTGGAATTAGCACAATTTTGTATTATTGATATTAATACATAAAATAACTGTTGAGCAAAGAATATGCCGCAGTGGTTTTGCAGAGCAGTAATTGCAAGAAGGCCTTGATTTTTTTAAAAGGAATAATCTTCCCAGCCTCTCTTTTCTATAGTTGTCTTTTCAAAGATGTTAAAAAAATTATGCAAGTACTAAAATTCCTTTTATTTGGAGAAAACTAAAATTAGAAAACTAATAAGGGTTTTAGAAGGCTAAACAACTCTTGTAAAGGTTTCTTCTTATCTTCCGTTCTTGAGAAAACATTTCTTAATGAATCTAAGCACATCCTGGAAATTTCTGTTATGTCAAAATAGGATTTGGTTTTTATGTGTGTGGGTTGCTCCATTGATTTTCTCGTTACCTTAAAATAAAACAAACTCTGACTGAATCTTGGGAGAAAATTTTACCATGCTGAAGTAATACCTTTAAAAGGCAAGAAGGGGAAGATCTCACTTGGGGTTTTTTTTAATTGGAAAGAAGGATCTTGGAGATCTGTTTAAATTTACATGAATAAATACTTTGTTTTTTAATCAATAAGGAGAAAAACTTAAAACAGTAGCCAAGTTGTCTGTATGGCATTCCTAGCATTAAAGCAGAAAATAAAACCTGGAGTCCCCTCATGTTTTAAAAAGATAAACAAACCATTTCCAACTGTTATAAACTGTTATCATCTAATTTTTCTACAAGCAATAAAACCATGAGTGAAACCTTAGAGCCAGGAAAGGGTTACAGTTAAAAAAAGAAGAAGATAAATACTCAGAGTGGTGGTGAATTTATTTAGATGCATCTGCTGTTCCATTTTAGAAGGAATTCCACTATGTTATGACCATTCCTGATGAATATATTTCTTTTCATTCAGCATTTTCTGTAGCAAAGACATTGAACTTGCAGGAACTGTTAAATAGGCTGATTCAGTTTGGATTCAGAGTGCCAGACCTATGCAGGAGGTGGTGCAGAGTTGTGTGTTTGAGAAGAACTGAAGTCATACACATGGTTTGGGTGATTCCTGTTTGATCTGCAGGCTAATAGGATCTGAAAGAGCTGAAACTCTAACAAAAATATTGATTTTTAAAAAAAATTTTTAATAAATGTTTGAGAAATGGTTTTAATCTGGTCTTTCCCATCTCTGCTGGCAGCAAACAGCCTGTTCAGCATGATCACATTTGTACCTTCACTAGTCCAGGACTCCAGCAGCAAACTCTCATTTAGATTGTGATCACAGACTTGGCTGACATCTTACAAAAGTTCTGTCTGTGTAGCATGTCCTGTCTTGCTCGAAGATTTTCAGAGTTACAGTTGTCTGTGAAAATTATACACTCTGTATTGCTGCTGTGGTGGAGCTGGAACAGTAGTTGCTGAACAGACCTTGGTAAAATTGCCTGGTAGCCATCAGGTTTAAAAAAAGGTGCTCTTACATGTAGTACAATATAGCTGTTACTGAAATTGGCTGGTCCTCATCTCGGATCAGGATGAGTTTTAACTTCTGTGCCTAGATTTAGGGGTCAGGATGGTGTTTGAACAGTCTTTTTTTCCTTGTTATTCAAGCACATTCAGTATGTGTTTGGTAGCTTCTTTAACTGTTTATATTTTCCTTAGTGATTCCTCTGAGATGTACGTGTACAGAAAAAAATTATAGTGTGATTCTTTCCAATTTATCATTGCTAGTTAAAAATTGCTGGCAGTGACTTCCTGAGCAGGCTGTAGTTTCTAAAGGTGAGGGTGAAGGTTTTTAGTAGTCAAAGACATAATACCTATTAATTTTAGTCCAGTGGCTTAGAACTGGATTCGGTGGTTAAGTAAGGTTTCTGTGCCATAAGCATTGGTGAAGATAAATGACTAAATTATATTATTACCAAGAACATTGTAAGGGTATGACAGAAATTATTAGGAGAATGCATGTATAATATATTTAGTGTTACCACATTAAGTAACCGATTTGCTTTCTGCATTGATTACTGCTTAAGTTAATTCTTTAAAATTTACTGTACAATTTCATTTCAGACCCACTTTTTCATATCCTGGCTATTTACCAAGGTGCACTGACGTTTAGGAATCTATTTAAACCCTTCGTGTTTTTGCATAGAACTGGTTTCCATTTATAAGCTTTTTGTAACTGATTCTGCTTCTTCCATCTAAGGTGATGCATAGTTAAACCAAAAAGTCTACTTTTTACCACTTGATATGAAGAATTATGAATTTGTGAACATTCTGTTGTTCAAAAAAGTAGATTGGCATTTAGGTTTTATAGCTCTCAACGTATTCCCACCTACTCAAACATAAAATTAAATATCACGGCCCTGATGAAAAGCAGCAGCTCTGCATTGGTGATGTAAAGGACAATATCAGTAGAGTGCATTTAGGTATTATTTAAACCACTGCATAGCTTAAATAAATAAATCCCCCATATCCTAACAACTCAATTAGCTGAAGTTTGAGCCAGGGTGGTAGTCCCCAAGTTAAAATCTGTTTCCTGTTATCAGAAATGGCTGTATTGTTTCATGTGCAGAAAGAACATTGGTGGAGTTTGATTATTAACCCTTAAATGACTTAGTAATGAATCCAGCAACTGGTATGTGATCCTGCTCACTACTCGGAGGAGTAAATGTTCTCATTGCCTTGAGCCTTGAAATAGGTCTCACAAATACTGTTTACAACGCTGAGCATTTTTAGGGCCCAAGACTCTGACAGATAATCTTTGTTTGCTTGTTGATATGGTGCTAGTAGGATGGTTTGAAACACTTGTAAACTCAGCTAGCAACAGGAGACTTGGGGAGGGGGTGGAGAGGAAGTGATTCACCTGTTAATGCTGATCCTGTATCATTTAGGGGTACATACCTAGAACTCTAATTTCCTAGGAGCAAAATGCTGTGAGTCGTCTTAGTGTTTCGAGCAAGCACAGGAAATTTTGGTAAAGAGATCTGTGGTCAAAAGGAAGGGATGCTCAATGAATCTTTTAGTTCTCTTAGATCTGTAAAGATCATTAACTTCTGTAATGATTAAAATGTCACATAAATTCCAGCTTTGATCATCGTTCTGGGATATCTTTGCATGCACTGCTCTGTGACTCCCTGGTGAAGTTTGCTCTGTTCCCTGATTCTAGTTTTAATGAATAAGTTGGGCCTAACTAACACAATTGAAAGTTTCAACTACAAACTATATGAATACAAAATAGTGTGGTCTTACCTAATAAATAACTAAACACTTGGTTTTTAATTTGCATTATAATTTCAGTGTTGTATGAGCTTGAAATAACTGATGGTTGCGAAAGGACTAAAGGAGTGTTTTAAAAATCTGTGCACAATCCAAAAGTTATAAATTTGAAATATAACTGGAGAAGGGAGACAGTGGCTATTATTAATGTGTTAGTATTATTTATTAAACATATGCTAAAAGGGTAGGATAAACTGATTTTATACCAGTGGTTTAACTGTCATTCCAAGAGGATACACTGTCTTGTGCAGGAAATATTTACTTTATATTTTTAGCTAAGTTCTTGGTGATAAAGAAATACTAAAACTGCTGGTAACACAGGAGTTTTGTTCTTAGTAGTATAATGAAGTGCTTTGGCTATGAGTTGAAATATCTGGGACGTGGCTTTGGACACTAATAATTAGTTACTTGGTGGTTTTTTGGTTTTGGAAAAATGGAAGTTAAACGATGTATTAAAGGCATTGAAGGACAGCTATACTCATTATTCCTGGCATGTCTAATACATATTTGCCACCTTTTTGTCTCTATCCTCTTTAATAGTTCCTCATGTTCACTCTTTGGAAGGCTTTGAAAACTGTTTATCATTTTAAAGCTGTTCAAAGTGCTGACAACGTTTCCATCACATTCTCTGTGATCAAACAGAAGGGGAATGGAGCAGGTTCTTACTGGGTCTTAATTTATTAGAAAGAACTTGCAATGCTCCTCAAATAGTGGCTCTGGTGGTACTGCTGATACTTTGTCTCACAGTTTTGTGACTCTAAACCGTGTTAGAAGCCTTGTGCTAAGGATCAGAAGGAGTATTGGCTAATGAGATGGCTTTTAAAGTTTTTCCATTTGGTATAAGTTTCTCAACATCTTCAGTCTGTAGCTAGAGAAGAAGGAAATACATACTGAGGAAACCTACAATGTCTCATTGTTGACGTATTTCTAGATGTTACATAATAAGATAATTTGAAATTTAGAAAGGCAAGAGAAAGTGAAATTGGAGTAGAGTCTACTGATATTAATTATTCTGTGTCTACAGTGTGCTGTTAACTTTTCATAGAAACATAATAGATAGTTTCTGTTCAGAACAGTTTGTTTCGGGGTGGAAAAAGGGATTTTAGCCAAGGATCTTTATGCTTTCATGCAGAAATTTATAAACTGGCAAGAGAACTTGCTCTCTCAATGAAAAAATTTCACAGAAGTGATCCCGTTTACAAGCTTCTGAAAATCATTGTTTTCACGTAGCAGATTTTTTTAGAAGTTTTTGGCCAAAATATGAGCAGATTGCATTTTTACTGATAGGAATGCATGACTTGAGCACCATACTGTCATTCAGCAACTTCTGATAGCAGGGAACACTGTGATGCTGGGCACTGGATCAGAAAGAAATGAAACTCTGCATTTATTCCTCTCGTTGGCTCCAGAGTCGTGTAGAGGAGGAAACATTCTGATCTGCAACATGTAGGGAAGATGTTAAGAAAATTTCAGGGAGATGCTTGCGAAGAGAAGTACTGGGGGTAGGGAATACAAGCTCAAGGCAAGACACGAGAGCTGACAGAATGGAATATCATGTCAAGGTTGCAGGAGCAGAGCAAGAGGTGAACACAGGGAGTACAACTACAGAGAAGGAGAGGAACAAATGTGCAAGGAAGGATGTAGCTAGAGCAGTCTAATCACAAAATAACCCCACGTTCTAAACCAGAAGGTCCTTAGAATCCTCTGCTGTTCAGTGGGTACCTCTACAACCCATAGCAAACGCCACATCCCTTAATACTGTGGTTCTTGAACACAAAAGGAAAGTGAACCTAAAATACTAGGCAGTAGTGCATGAAGGGAATGAGCTGTGGTTGCACAGATACAAAAGCTTAACATAGCAACATGCATTTATGAGCATCAAAGGGATCAAAATTTGGACTAGGTTGCCAGGTACCTACCAGGTGTCAGCCTTGGAGATAAGTAGAACTTAACTGGACTGAGCAACATAAAAGAACTCTGAAGTTGGCTTTGAGCAGGGACCAGGTCCTCCAGAGACCTCTTCCAGCTTGATTTATATCTCAGCATTTACTTAATAAAAGAAGATTTAGTTATCCTTTATCTTCATTGTTAGTAGTCTTGTTGTTCATTTAAAAATCAAAACGTGTCCCGTTCACAGTTGTCTCTCTATGCCATACATGCATCAGGCCTTTAGTGCCTTTATCTGAAATCAAAGAGAAGACTTGGCATCTCATTTATTGGTCAGAAAAAAATAAAAAATTTACAAATCATATGTGATTTCACTGTGAATTGAATATGCTCTGTGTCCAGTTGTTTCAGTGAAACGATGAGCAAGGGACAGGTACAGATCAGCACAGTTCATTGCCCTTAATAACATCCAGACGAAGTGTAGAAGAGTGTGTACCTAGTGGAGACCAGACCAGAGTTCCATCAAGCCTAGGAGCCTCTCCTCAAGTAGTCAGAAGGAGATGCAATGGGAAGAATTTTAGGAGCAGGGCAAGCACGTATGGTACTTGTTCCTATTTTTCCAGACTCTAAAGGTGCAAACTTGGTGGGATAGTTCCAGTTTCATGAATGACCTTCCAAGAAATTCTCACTCATAAGTTTATCAGGTTTCCCATTAAATTAATGTTAAATTTTGGTATCCGCAATTCCATTTAAAAACAAGCTCAGAAGGTCAATCACAGTATGCCTTGTCTGCATCACTTCGGAGTATATTAGCTAATTTGACATATTAACTGACAGGTGCAATGTCACACTTACATTCTATGTAACAAAGTGAGCTAAAAATGAAAGAATTTATCCAAGTCCATCACCTGAAAGAGTCATGTTGGACAAATACCCGAGAATCCAACAGGCTTAAAAAAAAAGCCAAAACCCCCCCAAACCCAAAAAAACCCCCAGAAGAATCCTAATCAGAGCTCAAAAAGGAGGGGGGGAAGAGACACCAAACTAACCTTGAAAACAGGAGGAAAACCATTGTGATCATTGTTGAAATGATTTCCTGTGATTATGAAACATGTTTTCTAAGTAATAATTAAGCCGAGAACACCTAATGAAAAGCCAAGGACCAGAATTTACTTGTGAACAAACAGCTCTGTGATTATGCTGACTGCAGCTTCATTTCAACATGTATTCACCGCTGCTGTTCACTTGGTGCTAGAAGTAAATCATTTCAATGTGTATTCACCACTGCTGTTCACTTGGTGCTAGAAGTAAAAAAAAAAATTATGGTGTTTTGGGTTTTTTTAACCTTTCCACTGAACAAAGTGATTCAGTATTTAAAACCAATGAAAATGTTCATTGCTTCCTAAAATATATACCTAGAATCTTTTGTAAGTCATGTTGCTTGAACTTTCCGAAGTGTTTTGGTAATTTATGTGTATTCACCACTGCTGTTCACTTGGTGCTAGAAGTAAAAAAAAAAATTATGGTGTTTTGGGTTTTTTTAACCTTTCCACTGAACAAAGTGATTCAGTATTTAAAACCAATGAAAATGTTCATTGCTTCCTAAAATATATACCTAGAATCTTTTGTAAGTCATGTTGCTTGAACTTTCCGAAGTGTTTTGGTAATTTAAGATGTTTATTTTCTGTGTGTGCTGTTAGTTTGGGCATAGTAAAATGAATGTGTGTTCTCATATTTGGACACTTGCAAAGAGAAGCAAATGAGATACAAGTGTTTCATCCATTATTTTCTCAACAGTAGTTTTTTCAGGTGACCAATATATTGGATGCTATTTTTGTGTAAAATAACTTGTCTATATATAGACTGAAGTCTTATGCTTAATTTGTTTGTAACATGGCAGAATCAGCTTTTATCCTGGAACACTTACCTCATTTTCTCTTGCAGAAATCTAATGATTACAGACTATACAAAATGCATATTTTTAGGACAGCTCTTTGTCTGTGATTTTGTTGGATAGTTTGTCATCATTCTGCATTTATGCCACTGCAGACATATTTAAAGAAGAGTATTTGGCACATTTCAAGTGTTGTTACATGTTTTAGTTAAAAACAAATTGATTAATTGGTGTCATGGTATGTGGTGTAATCTCTCAATACAAACAAAGAAATAATTGGTGCTTTTGCTGTAGAGTTTATTTTATTCACCACAGCATTTGTCCTTAACATATTCTGATAAGTTCTAAGTTTCCTTACAGATAAAACTACTGAGTTTTGCATATAGGCAAAAAGGATTCATGCATTCCCTTATTTTCACCATGGAATGACTTATTTAACCATTCAGATTTTGCATGTCAGACAGCTCTGAGTGATTTATAGATTGTTCTCAACAGCTAATTTTTTGGAGTAAAAGTAAGAAAAGATACATTTTACATGGTAAATTGTTTATTATAAGTCATTTACTGTTGTCATCTGGAGATGGTGTCTCTGCTAACTTTGTGTAGTTTACCATTGTCATTTGGTTTAAATGTTGGATTTTGTATTTCTCTAACTCATTTAAAATTTTTAAATCTGTATGGTGTGGAGGAGTTTGTGGCAGTAAGGTAACTGCTTGCCTGTAGAGAAATTCACTGGCACTAGTGAACAGTTCTTTCTACTGTAAAGTCATAGCTTGTTGTTTTGAGACCTGTTACTAATTTTTCAGGCAGTGCTGCTTTCCAAGTTCTACATTAAGAGTATGGGAATTGCTAGTGGATGTGGTGTACTTTAAATCCTGAAGTTATGTACACTAGTATATGGCATTCGCTGACATGTTGGGGTTTTTTCCTAACAGAAAGCTAATCATCACACTGGGTAAGAAGCAGAAAAGAAAAAATGAATCTTCAGATGAATTGTCTGATGCTAAGCAGACTCCACAGCGGCCACTGAAAGATGAAGACTCACAGGTAAGGAGTCAGAATTTTTCCTTGTGAATTTGTGTGTGTTCTTTCTACAGGTCTTCTTTCCCCTCTCTCCAAAATGTTATGCTCTGTTTGACACAGGGACAGTTACTCTCCCAGGGCTGTGTCTCTCCTAAGTAGAACCTTACGTCATCAGCTGCTTTTTCCAGTTGAAAATCAGAAAATCCTGCAGGTTAGAATCCCCTTTCCAGAATGGGGCATCAGTGCCTTGCTTGTGTCTGTTTAATTTCAGTACAGAAGTTTATGGATTTGAAACTGTAAGCACTTACCTACTGAGCTGCCAGTTAGACCTGATCCTTATTTTGGCTGACTTGGTGAGAAAAGGCAGAAATCACCTAATAGAAGGGACAGTTACCACTGAAGCTCTCTGAGAGCATTTCAGAGGTTTGTTTTGAGCTTTACTGTGGTTTTTTTTCTTGGCTCTCCTTCTGTAGAAACTGAAAAGAATTGACTTCCTGCAGTGTTGGATCTGAAGGGAGCAGGGATCAATATGCTGATAGGCTCTAGTTGCTGGTGGAATATTTCTGAAGGAAGTTCCAGATGAAGAGTTACAGTGGTCAAGTCATTCCCTTGAGGACTCTCTCTCTTTAACTTTGTTTATGCAATTTTTGCATAGATTACCCTGGTATATATAGTAGCATAGCTAATTATTTCCAAAACCTGTGCACAAAGAAGCATGAAATGTTGGTAAGAGGTTATATTCTATTTACGTGTGTGTTAGTAACAGAATTATAAACTTCTTGCTTTAGGGTAATATCAATTAAAGTAAGGTTTGATGCTGGAAATGCACAGGTTTTTATCCTGTGGCAATTTCATCCACAGAGATGAAATAAATATTCAAAATAAGGTGCTCTTGAGTAAAAATTAATCACATTGTTTGATGACAGTTGTCAAAAAACAATTATACATAAGCCACCAGATACAATACACAAAACTGAAGACTGTTTCTTGCTTGGTTTCTTTTTCTCATTGCTTTTGTTTGGGTTTTTTTTGTTCTATTTGATTTTTAGCATGACAAAGATCATCTTCAGTTCTAGTGTGGATAGACAGGGGGTACCATGAAATCGTGTGCTCCTGTGTGAAGGGAACAAAGGGTAGATATGTGGAGGTGTGGGAGAGAAAAAACTTGAGCTGCAGAATGTCACAGCACTGCCCTGTTATCTTGGAAGGAACTGGGGAGAAGCAGAGCAGGAAAGACATAAATTGCTTTACTTCATTAATTCATTATCTCCTTAGTTTTCGAACATGTTCATGATTTTCTTTTCAAAGAGCTGTTTCTAATTTCTGTTGCAAATAGCTGTTTCTAAGCTCTGGGGGGCAATTTTAGGTCTTTTTTTCCCCCTAATTCATTTTGTATGCTTAGTTTCACAGTAAGTGTCTTCCTTAAATACAGTTGGTTGGGGTTTTTTGTGTTTTAAATGTGTGGTATTAGTTTATTTTGTGTCTTAGAGCATTTGTTGAGCTGAGAACAGTGGCTCTCAGCTCAGGAAAATACAAAGGTTTTTTTTCCAAACAGCTCAAGTTCTATATTAATGTGTTGGAGAACATATGTCAATGTTTTGTTAATCACTTCATACTTCAAGAAGAGACAGTGAGAACTGAAAATGCCACTTACATAATTTTGCATTGCTCATATTACCTGTTGTTGTGTTTTTAAAATCTAGTTCTGTCAGCAAACGATTATTGATTGGACTGTAATGTGACATTAGTGTGTCTGTTTAAATTAGAAGTTTATTTTTGTGCTTACAACCCACCTTGTACACACTTTTTACTGAAGAATAGTTAATCTACATCATTGTGGAAAGCTGATGGTGTCATATATGCAGCTTCTCAGCGGGAATGGTGGTGCCCATTCTTTGACTTTTGCTCTATATGTTACTACTTGACCTGACTAAAATGCCTCTAAAGAAGTTGTTAAAGTATAGCTAAAGCCTTTTACCAGATACCAGCCAGACCAGGGGCTGAATTTAACAGTCAGGAAGAAAAGTGCCTGTGCTGCAATCTTACTGTTACTTAATATCTGCTCTGCAGAAGGCAGCGTGACCACAACATTTTGGTTTTTGTTTTGTTTCTTGTTCTCCCAACTGAGTGCAACATTGCAACCTGCAATGGATTTTCCTGCACAAAAATACCCAATATTTCCATGCAGCTCAGTGCAATAAATTTGTTTTGTAGAGACTGTTTTACATTGCTGATTTTTATTTTTGTGATGATCAGCTCTCTAAAGCAGATTGTAGTGTTGTCAGATGTTACTAACTAGTTTGATACTGCTATTTTTAGCCAGTGAATCCAATTTGCAAATTAATCTTACGGCTAAATAGGCAGTGCCTCATATGTTGGTACTGAGGGTTGGAAAGGTTATGCAATATCCTAATAATCTAAGCATTTGAACTGTGAATGCAAAGGAATTATTTTCTTAGACTGAACATTATTTTTCCAACTGGAACTTGTTGTCCTCAGATTCTTGCAGAAACCAGAATGAAAGGTTAGAGCAAGAAACTGCAGAGTAAGCCAAATACTGCTGTTAAACCAGCTTGATTATGGTGGAGGAGAAAGTAAAGGCATTAACAAAGCAACAGACTTTAGGTCAGACTTCATCAGCAATCTGACCAACATGGTCTGGTGAAAGTCTTCACGATTTTCTGTACAGCACTGTTGTTCAGCAGAGATACTTGAGCATATTTTGTATCTTTCCCTCTGTTGTTGAATCGGACACGCTGCTGTTTTACTGCTCTCAGACTGCATTAGGAAATTGCTATTGAAATACTGATCTCATGGGAGATCTGTTATGTATCAGCTTTGCTCCTGTGCCCTGAAAATAGTGTTTTGTGTTTCCTTTTGAGCTCTAAAAATAAAAATATCGAATGTTTGTATGAAACAGAATACAAATATTTAATCAATTGTAAATAGCATACCTTTGTGATTCACATATTTCATGTTTTATATCAGATGTTTACCTTTGGTTTTAGCTACAGCTAAAGTATTGCTCGGTGTCCCAAAACATGCAGTTCATGTTAGGGGAAGTTTGGGGTAAAACCTCTATTTATTTATTTATTTATTTATTTTATTTTTTCCTTTCACTTGCATGCAGAAGAGAAGATCAAATCGTCAAGTTAAAAGGAAAAAATATGCTGAAGAAGGAGAGGGGAAACAATCAGAAGAAGAAGCAGCTAAAGTTTCTGTAAAAATCAAAAAGAATTCTGCCCCTTTACCTGATGAACAGCCTTTACAGTTATTTGTGGTAAGTAAAAACTGGCTTGGTCTGTAGTGAAAACTTTGTCTCCAGTAGTTCAGTGAATAAAACTTATAACTTGGAATACATTATTATTACTAAGCTATAGTTTTGTGTGACATTTTGCTCAGGTCTTAAAAACTGCAAGAAATGGCTTCTTACAATTTTTTTTCTGTTACAAACATTTGTTGACTTAATTGAAATTAATAAGAATAAGACTGAGTACATCTCAAGTGATGTATATGCATATGAAGAAGGTCTGTGAGAATGTTATCATGACTTTCAGAAGTATGAAAATTAATTGAGGCATCTCTTGATTACTGAGATATTAAAAAAGGATATTCCTCCTTCCTCCCCAGGCCCTTCAGGTTTGCACTTCACTGTTTAACTTGCCCTGGCTCTGGGGCTCAAACTTATTGTTGAACCATTGTGTGTAAATAGAGTGGCAGGAAAGAAAGAGGAAAAAGGTGTTTGTGAGGTGCTTGAAAGAGTGCCAGAAGTTGTCAGGGAAGGAGAAGGATAGTATAATTTCGAACAAATCAGACAAGAGGGAATGTGATTTTTTTATTGCAAGCAGCTTTTACAGGTTGCCTCTTTATCTCTGGAACCACAGCTGCAGCCTTGGCAGAGCCATGTAATCCCATGCGTGTCACACCTGAGCCCTGCTGGAATTCCCAGACGTGACTTTCTCAGCCTGATTCCACAGCATGTTTGTTACCTGTGTGAATCTATTCAATTTGTCACATTCTGGGTTTCTTTTCTTTTTTTTTATTTTTTACCTGCCTGTCACAGTTCTTATTTCTCTGTTTCTGTATTATGAAATCGTGGGTAAGTCCAGTGCATCAGTTTAACTCAGCAGAGCATTCACAGTGAGGCTGTGTCTGGAAAGCATCACAATCACTAGTGCTGCACTGTAAGTGCTTTTGGCAGGTGAGCATTGCATCTGATACTCTTGGGAAGTGGCAGACTTACTGTACTTTGGCATGGATAGAGACCTGGATGTTAAATTTTGCTCCCAGGCTGTAAGGGAATGCTACTGGTAGAGGCCAAATTTCCCTTTATTGTTGTTGTTCTTGTGGTTGAAGGTTTTAAGCCTGATCAGTTTGAAGAGAGGTCAATCACTGCAGTTTAATAATGTTATTGTTTTCCTGCATTTGTAGGAGAATCCAAGTGAAGAAGATGCAGCAATTGTAGATAAAATCTTATCCTCCAGGGTAATAAAGAAAGAAGTAAGTGATTGTCATTGAATAAAATTGTTTATTTGAAAAAGGGATTTGCATCTGTCTTTTTACATTTTCCTTGCATTTCCTTTCCTAGATATCTGCTGGGATGACAGTAGACACAGAGGAGTTTTTTGTAAAATACAAGAACTAGTAAGTGTAAAAAAATTGTTTTGTCCGATGTGATGACTGCACTGCTAAGTACCATGTTCATGTACTCAAGTTTTGTGTTGTTTGAAGGTCACTTATAACCAGATTTTGTGATCATTTGAGATTTTTCTTCACCAATTTAATCTCTAAATTGCTAGGGATATGCATTTCATTGATAATAATAATAATTTTGAAATTACCAGTATTGTGAAACCAGCACTGCCCAATAAGCTGACAGCCTTTTTTTGCCAAAGAACGGAATTTTTTAGCGAAGATATAGTTATTAAATCAGCAGGGACTACATGCCTGAGGCAAATTTTAATGTCATGAATTTAAATCAGAGCTGTTTCATGAACGTAGATTAGATTTATAGTGTCAAACATTTAGGAGAGGTTGATGTAGTAGTCAGTGTTACTGTTTCAAAAAGGAAAAAGACAACTTCTAATGATAGAAATGATTTCACATCAAAAGCAGGAAATAAGACTGAGGAAGAAAAAGACCTTTTTCCCATATTTTATTATTTTAAATTTCATACCTGTCTTCCTGTCACTACTTAATTCTTGATGCTGAAAATGCATTGTTTTGTGTTTGAAATCGAAAAAGCATGTTTTAAATTTTCCAGATGTGAACAATTTAGTCAGATTTTTGCTAAGAGGTGTCATTTTTTTGAGAATCTGGATTGGATTCATGTGTTGCTGGAGATCATTTGTCTCTTGTGTTTTTCAAAGGGTGAAGTCTCTTTTCATTCAAGAATGAGTAATCCCTGCTTTATTTCTTGCATATCTTTAGAAAGCTTAAAAAGTGATGAAAATACACTAAAAAGGGGGTGTGAGAAAGAAATATATGTACTTCTGTAGGTACTGGTGCTTATGGTTCCTCATTCCTGTGACTATTATTTAATGCTTCTCTGCAATCCCAGTCTGATGCTATGGATTCCTCACTGACCTTTTAGTGAACTGAGCTGTGTAATTCAGCAGTACCTGGGAAGAGATGTTCACAGGAAGTACCTGGAAAAAAAATTAGATCCAATATATGAAGTAATTTATATCTCTGGGTACTTTGATAGAAGTGTCAGATTTTAACTTCACTTTTTTTAAGCTCACTTGAAATGAGTTTATTTCTCTTCTTAGGACACGTGAAAGAAATTTGTGAATCCATAGAGTTGTTTGGATTCTGGCCCAAAAACGCTGCCTAAACTAGATGCTGTGAGATAGTTGTTTGGAGGAATAAATCTTTGATCTTTACAGAGGATTCTGTCTTACACAAGAAAATGTTTTTTGAATGAAATTCTGGTTTATAAAATACATTATTTTTGCTGTGTGTTAAAAATGGAGAGTAAGCTTTTGCTTTCACTGATGTGTTAATGTCAATCTCGGTGATTTTAGCTCATATCTCCACTGTGAGTGGGCCACAGAACAACAGCTTTTAAAGGATAAAAGAATCCAGCAGAAAATCAAGAGATTCAAACTAAGGCAAGCACAACGAGCTCACTTTTTTGCAGATGTGAGTATACAATATAAATTAATTAAGCTTTTTTCCCCCCCTTGTAAAATTGTGATTAATAGTTTGATTTTAAATACAACATCTGATTGTTAAGAAGTTAAAATGAGCCGTTGGGGTTTTGGTTGCAGCAGGGGGTTGGTTGTTTAACATAATTTTAAGAGCAAATCTTCTGGAGTCACTGAACTAACCTGACTTACATGGCTAAAAATTGGAATTGCTTGAGTAACTACTTCGAAGGGGTAATGAAAAAAAAAAAAAGAAAAAAGGTGTTGTGCTGAGCGGGGTGGTGTGAATTTTAAGGTGTGTGCAAAAGCCTTAATAGTTTTCCAATACCAAATTCTTTTTTATTTTGCAATAAGACCAAGTATTGGCATATAGCAGTTCTTTTGCTCCTACTGATTTAATTAATCTTGCACTGCAGATGGAAGAGGAACCTTTCAATCCTGACTATGTTGAAGTAGACCGGGTATTAGAGGTCTCTCTTTGTGAAGATAAAGACACTGGTGAGGTAAATATATCTTAAAGCAAGTCAAGAAGATACACCTCCAAGCAGTGTTTGATAACAGTAATTTTATCAGATTTCAGGGGAACACTTCAATGATTTTGAGTTTTATTAATATTTTTGAGCCATGGCAATATTTTCCTCTGGTAGCCATAGATTTCGAAAGAGACATGAACATTCAATGGCTTATATTTTTATTAGTATTAATAAGTCCTAGTAGGCAAAGCTTAGGTATTCACTGACTTAAGTGTGAGGTTTAATTATTGCCTTGTGAGTTCCATCAAAAAGCTGTTCCCAGAAACTCTCCTGTCTGTCTTGATAGTGGCAAGGGGTCACTGCTAATAAAAGCTTCAGGCAGCCAGTGATTGAGAAGTGTTTTGATAGCCACCAGTGGACCTTTCCCTCTGTATTTGTCAAAACTTTTTTTAACTTGAAGTACCTCTTCTGCAAAGCTATTCCAGAATAAAAACAAGAGAGAAAAAAAAAATTAAGAAAAGCAAATTAAGCAATTAAATTGACGACATTCAGAAAGAGTCTGAGACAAGTGGAGAACAAAGACTGGCAAAGTTGTTGGCTAAGGCTATTGGAATACTATGATCCTTATTCTGGTCTGGTACAAAGCAAAATGAGCAGACTTTGACCCAGTGATTTCTGCATTAATCTTCCTGAAGCAAGGCTGAGGGTTGAAATGACTTTTCATTGTATGCAGCAGATTTGTCATCATTACACTTTCAGAAAAAATGTGCTGTCATAAGACATTCCCTCAACTTCTTGAAAGATGACTCTTTGGTTTTTAAACATTTATTTACTGAATCTAAATAAGATAATCTGCTTTGGTTCCATCTTTTGAGACTTTTCCTAGATTTTTGCCTATATTGCCCAGCAAATCTGTTCAGCTCTCTGTCTCTTTGGGAAGACCTCTGGCTTTGGAACTCTCTAAAGCTCTTTATTTGGAGAGTGGAGGAAATGTTCTGGGTAGCAGCTCTGTAGTTTTTTTTTGCCACAGCACCCCATTTTCACAAATATCATAATTTATCTTCCCTAAGACTAAGATTTACTTGTGGGTAAGTGGGATTGAAAAGTACTCCAGGGGCCAACAACAAGTGGCGGAGTCTGAGAAGCTAAGGCTAAGTAGGCTAACAGGAATCTACACTGAACATATCAAAAAGTATCAGAAATTTGCTTTTGTTTCCAGCTCTCATGTAAGCAAGCTACTCAAATAGTAAGGCATATTAACAGTCTGTATACTAAATTAAAAACTGATAACATTCAGAATTTTCTTCTGCAGCCTGTTATTTACTATTTAGTAAAATGGTGTTCGTTGCCATATGAAGACAGTACGTGGGAGCTGAAAGAAGATGTAGATCAAGCAAAAATAGAAGAATTTGAACAATTGCAAGCTTCCAGGCCTGACTCAAGGAGATTGGTAAAATTATATCTAATTTACTTGTCTGTCTTGGCAAATTTGATTTGGTTTTCCCAACTTTATGCTTCTGTGTTAAAACATAAGGCTTATTGATGTTCTGGGTAAAAGATCTGTGTGCCTTGTTACCTAGGAATAATCAGATATTCAGGCAGGCATAAATAAATATTCTCATCGAAGTTGTTACTCCTAAAAAAAAATAATTTTTGCTTCGGAAAAATTGTGCAGTAATGTGACTTTCTGAGCTAACTGAGCCACATGCTGAAACTGGTTATCACACCATCTGAGCACCTTTAAGATGAGGAGGAACCAGAATGAAGTATTAGCATCCTCTGATGGAGAGAACAGAGTGAAGTCATGTGCTTCAGCACTGAAGGAGATTGGCAAATGAGATGTGTCAAACACATTCTGTAATTACTTCCTGCTTTTATTTTTCTTCTTGTCATTAAAGGGCTAAGCTGAAAGGCAGAAAAACACATGTAATAAGGAAATGTGTTTTATCTTTATCTATCTTCTGTCTCCTAGAGCAGAGAAAGCCAAATAGTTCTATTTAAAGTCCTGTATGTCATTGTCAGAGTAGGACATGTGTCCTGCGTGGTGTAGTACAACACTTGTTCTAATTTATTTATTTTACATAACCAAATATGCCCAGGGTTCTAATTTGTAGGCTTTGGGCTTTATTTTATTGGTTTTTTCCATCTACAGATAATGACAGGAGTCACGATTAACATCTTCATATTATATCGAGTTCGTATTTATAGTATTTATTTAAAATCCTGACATTTTGGCATGTGGGAAGAAGAGCTTTTCTACCTCTGTTACCATATTTGGTTTTGAGAGAAAAAGATGATTAAAGCGCAACTGTACAACTGACAGTCATCTTAGCATCAGCAACAAGTATTTTTTGCTCCAGGCTCCCAGCAGCTCTAAGGAATTATTTGCTGACTGCAGGAGTGTGGCTGCTCTGGGTGTGGGGGAGTGGACAGATGGCAGCTTGTGGGTGAGGGGAGGAACCACAGCTGCTGGGGAGGGACAGCTCCTGCTGCTCCCAGACCTGGTGTCAGGTGATGCTGACGCTGGCAATAAAGAGATGTAAAATTCAAATCTAAAATTCAGAGCTGCCAGATAAGGCCATGTGTCTATAGAGTGAATGCAGCTTTTAGAAATACTCAGAAAAGGAGGGGGGTGGGGGGGGAGGTATACAGCTGATCAGAAAAGCTCTTACTGAAATGATTTCACTTGAATGTCTGAGTTTGTCCATGTTGGGATGCAGAAATTATCAGAAGAGAGGGTTTTTCTGCTGAAATCCTACCTAATATCAGTCAAAACCATCATGATTTCACTACTAAGTTGCCTGCTAAGCTGAAGGCCAGGCTGTTGGGGCTCCAGGTGTGGGAACTAGTGTGTATACATACATATTTTTACATGTAGCGTCTTCAACTTTCCTTCAGCTTGCTAGGGACGTTAAGATGATATACCTTGATACTGTTAGTCTGTCTTGTCATGTCCTTTGTATTATGATCCTCTGCATGCTGGTGCTGTCTTTCATCTGATACCTCAGTGAAATCCATTCAGGGAACTGAACTTGTTTGTCCTCTTGGTCTTGGCTTCCTGACCTGGCTAGGTGTGAGATGAAGGGATCAGCAGTGACCAGGGCAAGTGTGGAAAGGAAAGATTTTTACATGTAGCATCTTCAACTTTCCTTCAGCTTGCTAGGGACGTTAAGATGATATACCTTGATACTGTTAGTCTGTTTTGTCATGTCCTTTGTATTATGATCCTCTGCATGCTGGTGCTGTCTTTCATCTGATACCTCAGTGAAATCCATTCAGGGAACTGAACTTGTTTGTCCTCTTGGTCTTGGCTTCCTGACCTGGCTAGGTGTGAGATGAAGGGATCAGCAGTGACCAGGGCAAGTGTGGAAAGGAAAGAGCAAGATCACAGGAACTCTTTGTAGATGCCCAGACAGCTTGAAGGAGGACAGCATCAGCATCCAGAGTTATTGAGACTTCAGGAATGTTGGCCATCCTCAATACTCTGTTGAAGGACAGCTAGCTGTCCTTAAAACTGCCCAAGCAAAGCTTCATGTAGTCTTGAAGTTTATCATATAAATGAATTAGTGTGTCGAATTACCAGTGCCCAAATATTTGTATTCTTAGTTTTAGAAACTAGTTGCTTGATTTTATTGTAATGTACTCTTAAGTTAATTTAAATGTTGTGATTCATATAGACAAATAAATAAACATTTCAGAGTTTTGCAGACTAGTGATCTGAGCATTGACACCTTCCCACTTTTGAGGCTGAATAATAACATTCTGAATCTAAATTGATACGCTCTGAAAATAGTGGGTTTAGATATTTTGGGAAAATAAAGCATGTACCAATTTGCACGTGTATTAATCTTTCCCTTAAAGGACCGACCACCTCCAAACTCCTGGAAGAAGATAGAACAGTCCAGGGAATATAAAAATGGCAATCAGCTCAGGGAATATCAACTGGAAGGACTTAACTGGCTCCTGTTCAACTGGTACAATAGGTATATGCATGGAATATTTTTTAATGTAGCTTTCTAAAGCATATGGAGTGAATCACTGTTACTGGGGATGAACACACTTTCAACTAAATTTACTGCAACTTTGCTGCTTATAGCTAGAAGGGTGTAACTGGAACAATTTTCTCTCCCTTTGGGTATGCAAGTATGTGTTTCTCAGAAAGAATAACAATATTAAAATAATAAAACCTAACTTAAAATAAATTTTCAGTGGCTATGAGGAAATTAAAACAAAAGCAACTTACACCAAAGTGCAAGTTTTCAGAACTTTTGAAACTGGGAAACAAACACTTTGCATCTTTCAAAATGATTGCTAGAAATCTGTATTGTAAGCCAAAGTTAACTTTTGTTCATTAATGCTATGAGGTATGGTCAGGAATATAATTGCTTTCAAGATTTTTATTCTAGAATGATATGTTTTCTCTATATCTAAGTTGAATTTCTGTTCATGAATCTTCTTGCTGCATTTCCAAACTATCAGTTGCATATCCTTTGTAGGGATTAATGTCAGCAGGCACAGTGTTTTGCCATGCAGGTTCGTGAGCTGCAAAAGAAAATGTGCTTTTAATTCTCACTCAAGCAGTACAGAGCTGAGAGCATCTGCAGACAGAGAAGAGGGCTAGAAGGTTTGGCTGAGGGGGAGCACAGAGTGGTACTTCATGGAGTAATTTGGTTATGTGCATCTGTCTCAGTTTTGGAGTCAAGAAGGGATGCTATAATGCACTCCTTTAGTGTGAGTGTAGCTGGGATACATCTGTGACTCACAGGGAAACTTCATTAATTTCTAGCGGTTTTGTCAAGGTGAATGTGCGTGTAGGAAATCTGCTTAATTTGAATTCCTTTAATTAGGGCAGATGAAGTCTCAAAAGAATATATTTGGAATATTTTTCTAGGAGAACTTCATGGAACATTCCATTCTCAGGTTTTGCCAGTGCTAAACATGGTGCAAAGCTTGTGGTTTTGTGTACTAAGCATTCTTTCACCATAACCAGGGAATGTTTGCAAGGAGCTTTTTACATTGCCTCAGTTTTCAATGTTGTTGTAAACTGCTATATTTGAGCTCTGGTTTTATAAACTGTCCATTTGAGTAACAGCTTTCGTGTCTCTGCCTTTTTTGATGCTGGTAACAAATATTTTTTCCTTTCAGACGAAATTGCATTTTAGCAGATGAAATGGGTCTTGGCAAAACCATTCAGTCCATTACATTCCTCTATGAAATCCTCCTGACTGGTATCAGAGGACCTTTCCTGATCATAGCTCCACTGTCCACGATCACAAACTGGGAAAGAGAATTCCGCACGTGGACTGACCTTAACGTGGTGGTGTATCACGGCAGCATGATCAGCAGGCAGATGATTCAGCAGTATGAGATGTACTTCAGGGACTCCCAGGTACTGTAACATCACTCCTGTGCAATCACTTACCCCAAATCTGTTTCAGATAGCAGTAATGAAAAGTGTACTTTACATTATCTGTGCGTTTGTCTTGGTGAGAGTCATTTGACATTCCGTGATGCTACATATGAGCATCTTCAACAGATGCTCACTGAGTAAATTCAGTGGAAGTGTTTGCAGCAAGATGTGTGTGTTGTTTTGCTGTGCTGAGTAATTTTGCAATTGAATAGCAGTGACGCTGATACTCTTGTGGAGATTAAAGTGTACACAGATGGTTGCAGTTGGGTCCTGAATTTGAAGAGCAGAGAGAAAAAAAATCCACTGATTAAGCTCTGTTACCTTTATGTAGCTGTTGATTTCCTTTTGCTGCTGCTAACTAGCTGTGTGTACAGTTTGTTTTTCAGTCTGAAATAAATAACATTAAATGTCACGATGAAATCTTGAAATCTGACTATCTAAAAAGGGTTTTTTTGCCTTTTCTGTATTTTCTGCATAAATAAACAATGTTTTTAAGTTAGCATGGCATTTCTACAAAATTGATAAAATCTGAAAAATTTTAAGGAGTGCTAAATATTAAAATGACATCTTGTTTCTCTAGTGAGTTGTTATTGCCTCACTTGAAGGCCTTAGATATTCCCTTTGCCAGATCAGTGGAGTTGGCTGGGTTAAAAGTTTTCATTCAATTCTCAGGTGATATTTTGGTTACTTACTGTATGACTGGTAACTGTATTAACATAATATATTTTGATTGCTTGATTTTAGGATTTTTCCTGTCAGTTTTTTAGATTTTCCCAGGGTTAAAAATGTGATTTTTATCTACATGAACCTTTTGAAACAGTCCTGTTAGGTGGTTATATCTGCCATTTAAAAGGGGTTAAAATTTTACTTTTGGCTTGAAAATATTGGATTTGGGTAGTAGTATTAATTAGTGAGTTAGAGAGACCTAATAAATCTGTGTGGGGTGACAGAGCAATTCATGATGTAAAATCTGATGTCTGACTCTTGACATAATTTCAGCAACAAAATCTGTGAATTGAGTAGATGAGAAGTAACACAACAACTTTTGTGTGTTGATGACTCTCCAGGGACGTATTGTTCGAGGCACCTACAGGTTCCAGGCCATTATCACAACTTTTGAAATGATTCTTGGTGGGTGTCCAGAGCTGAATGCCATCGAGTGGCGATGTGTTATCATTGATGAAGCTCACAGATTGAAGAACAAGAATTGCAAACTCTTGGAGGGACTAAAATTAATGAACCTCGTGAGTAACTACTGTTCTCTGTTTGAGTTTTACTTTTAGTTCAGTATGGTATGAGAATATGTAACAAATTTGTGTTGCATGCCAAGCCTCTCGAGCAGTTTTTCTTGGGGATAACTAGTCCCTATACTGTTCAAACATACATGGTTTTGATAGCTGATGCTTGTGGATTTTTGATTAAGTAAAATGTGGCAAGTTCTAACTGTAAATGGAATCTATTTCTGTTGATACTATCCTATAGTTTGTTTTGATTAGGATGAAAATTTCATTTAAAATTTGCTTAGTTTTTGTGCAGTATGTTGTGCAGTAAATAATTTTTTAAAAACCTAGAAAGTATTTTAAGCAAGTTGTTTGATAGTAAAAGCAAGCAAGTTCTAGAATTTTAAACAGACATTGTCACATAGTTAAGATTTTATTGGATACAATGCAAGATTTTTAAAAGTAGATACTGTCATGTATCTTGAAGCTTTTGCTGCATTAGTAGAAGATGCATCATGACTTAGTTCTACATTTTTTAATGACTTCATTATTACTTTGCTGTATGTTCTCAGGAATCATCTTAATTTTTTCTGATACATGCTTAGTTTCTATCTTCTGCACTATAGAGAGGGAGGATTATAAATGTGTGAATATTCCAGGCAAAGTTGAAGTGTTCAGTCATTTCTTCATTACAGATGTAGGAAGAGAGAATTTAAAGAAAAGCAAGTAGAAAATCCTTATTGGTGTTCTTGATAAGTCTTTTTATTTGTATTACCTGTGTGTACTTAGTGACACACAACTGGTATTTTCAGGTTATGATGCTCAGACTTAGCACAAAAGTTTTTGGCAAATATGTGCAGATAAGGTTATGTAAATTTTGTTTTCTTTTCTAGGAGCATAAAGTGCTGTTAACAGGCACCCCACTGCAGAACACAGTAGAAGAATTATTCAGCCTCCTTCATTTTCTTGAACCACTGCGTT
>NW_008670829.1:25547-31664 GCF_000695815.1 Acanthisitta chloris
GAGACCTTAAGACAGAGGAACAGGTACAAGTTCATTTTGAGCCGCAGTGTTTGAGTGACTTTGTTGAAGGAAAAGCTTTTTGTTCTGGGTAGTAACTATTGCTGTTCCCCACCCTCCCATTCAGTCCTCTCCTAGCACCTGTGAGTTGTTTTGTCTCCAGTTTCTCTCCACTGAGCAGACAGTAGAAATGAGTTAGGTGTGATGTTGAATGTTAATGAATTGTTTTTACTGCTTTACATCAGTTGTGTGAATCTGGCAAGTAAATACAGAGAGTAATAGAAATTGAAGCTTTGTAGCAGAGTCTTTGAAGACAAGTATTAAAGATGCTTCTCTTTTGTTGTTGTGGAGTGCATTAAAAATTTTTCGGTGGTTTGGGGTTAAAAACAAAGCTATATCCCATCTGGAAAATATGTTATAAAACTCCAGAGGGGAAAAAAGTTAATGATATGTAGTGGAAAATTTTTTACTTGAACTACACTATTACTTTCTCCTGTTCCAACACACTGTTGTGTTTCATTTAGGTTCAGAAACTACAAGCTATCCTGAAACCCATGATGCTCAGGCGGCTGAAGGAAGATGTAGAGAAGAAGTTGGCTCCAAAGGAGGAGACTATAATTGAAGTAGAGCTAACTAATATTCAGAAGAAATATTACCGAGCAATTCTGGAGAAAAATTTTGCTTTCTTATCCAAAGGAGCAGGACAAGCAAATGTTCCCAATCTGGTTAACACTATGATGGAACTCAGAAAGTGTTGTAATCACCCTTATCTCATTAAAGGTAAATACATGAGAAGCACTGATTTATTTTTTTAACTACTCTTTAAACGTTTATTTAAAATATGTAAGAACTTTTGTAATAATTCTTCAATGTTTCCCTGAGACTTTCCAAGGATTGGATTAGGTGGAAGCATATTTTTGATAAATACAAGGCAAAGTTGTGAAACAGTTGTGGATTTGAGGCCTGAAACATGAACTTGTTTTGTAGGATTTTACAGAGCATTTAGAAGCAGTTATGTCATGGAAATAGTACAGCTCCTTAAAAGCAGTATCAGGAAGAACTTGTAGGTCTAGCTTTTAAAATTAATACTTCTTGCAAGTGATATGACCTCTGTAAGTTTTCATTGCCTTTCTCACTTGCTTCCTCCCTTGAGGGAGGTGATTGTCCTGAGCTGGTGCAGCCTCATCGTGAATCTTGTGTGCAGTTTTGGACACCACAATAAAACAAAGATAATAAGTTAGTAGAGAGCATCCAAAGGAGGCAGCAAAGATGGTGAAGGGCCTGGAGGGTGAAGCCATATGAGGATCAACTGAGGTCACTTGGTCTGTTCAGCCTGGAGATGAGGAGACTGAGGGGAGACCTCATTGCTGTGTACAACTTCCTCACAGAAGGAAGTGGAGAGCCAGCACTGAGTTCTTCTTTTGGTGACCACTGACAGGGCCTGAGGGAATGGTCTGAAGTTGTGTCAGGAGAGGTTTAGATTAGGTATTAGAAAATGGTTCTGTCCCTAGAGGGTGTTTTGGGCACTGGAACAGCTCGTCAGGGAAATTGTCACAAAATTAAGCCTGACAGAGTTCAAGAGGCATTTAGATAATGCTCTCAGGCACGTGGTGTGATTCTTGGGGATGTCCTGTGCAGGGCCAGGAGTTGGACTAGATGATCCTCGTGGGTCCCTTCCAACTGGTTATTCTGTGATTATAGCTAACTGATGTTTTTCCTCATTTGCAAGTAAATATGCATTAAGCTTCTGAAGTTTTAGCTATGATTTTGGAAGAAGATACTCAAAATACTGCTTTTTCAAAGACTCGTGTCATGTTTAAAATATCATGCTATGATTTTGGAAGAAGATATTCAAAATACTGCTTTTTTAAAGACTCGTGTCATGTTTAAAATATCACAAAGACAAAAGGATTTGTGGGGTTTTTTAGTTGGTTTTGACCATAATACTTGAGAATAAGTATTTCAGTTTTGCAATTTGAAGGAGGGAGATTCACCTCATTCTAGGTGTTTTTTTCTGTGCTGTTCTGCTTCAAAACCTAAGATTTGTTTTCAAGGACCATAGAGACAGATGTTCTTGCTTAGACTTCAGGTCCATCCAGAACTTTGTTCTGTCTTTAGCAGTGGCAAATGTGGGAATATTTAGAGTACAGCACTGATTTTGGTAACTTAGTCTTGCATGTATGTGGGGATATTTGTGTAGATACACCTATAGGTATGGAAATACATTCTTTGACAGGTGCTGAAGAGAAGATCCTCGGCGAATTTAAAGAAACATATAGCCCAAGTGCTCCTGACTTCCACCTGCAAGCAATGATCCAGTCTGCTGGTAAACTCGTTCTTATTGATAAGCTTCTTCCAAAAATGAAAGCAGGAGGCCACAAGGTCCTCATCTTCTCTCAAATGGTGCGCTGCCTTGATATTTTGGAGGATTACCTTATACATAAAAGGTAAGATATTCCATATTCTGTCTCCTGTGGTATGTTGTTCTTGGTGGGTATATCTGTGGAAGGTAGTGCAGAATGAATGTCAGCAGCACACCAAAGCTGGGAGTGTTTTGGTTGGGTTTTTTTTAAATTGCTAATCAGTGTGTAACTTGTGTTCTGTGATCATATATTCCCCAACCAATTAAAAACTTCAGAGCAAAACTGTGGAGAATTTGTTGTCTAAACCATGTGCTTTCAGTTTGTTGCTTTTTCCATTCAACATTCAATTATATATGTACCGTTTACACATTTTCTGTCTGAAACCAACTAAGTTCAAGCTCAACATTGCTTGTCCAAACCTCAGGAAGCATTGAATGTGTTCTTTATTTACATGGTGTTGAACTTGGACCAGACAGGGGTGATGTAGCTCCTTGCTTCCAACAGAATCAAAGTACATAATGGTAAACAGCTGGAAGTTTGTGTTTTATTAATGTAAATGTACAAATGATGTTCTTATCTCTCCTAAATTCTGACTGCTTTGAATTTTGCCCCAGAACTGAACTGCCAGCCATAAACCAGCTCCTTAGATTGGCTTCTGCCATCACCCTTTGATTATCCTGTTGACTCCACGGAAATTAAAAGCTTATTTAAGCATGTGACTAAGCAGATGCATAAAGTCTTAGTACATAAAATCTAACCATAAACTTGGTTACAGCTGTCAGTTGCTGTATCAACCTGAAGACCTATGAAAAGGCACAGTTCTGGTTGTTTACCCAGTGCATTTGTGGGAGTGTACATTCTGCTTTGAAGTATTTGTCAGTGAGTTATGTTGTAGTAATACAGGAGTTAACGTGTTGAAAAATAAAAGTTACTAAAAATGTCAAGCCTTGCTGCAGTGGATACTGCAAAGTATATTGAATTGTAGATTATTTTAATACCTCTCTCTGTGATAGCTTTAATATAAAACTATCTGTTTGAACTGAGACCTCAACAGTTTGTTTCATTTTAAAAGGTTTATTTTAACTTCATAGTGGCACATCAGTATGGGAAATATTCTGTGTTCCGTAACGTTGTAACATTTAGACTGGTGAATCATATCTACAGGTAGACTCTTCCAAAACCCATAGAAGCTGCAATTTGCTCTGCTGCATTTGATTAGAAATGTTAGAGTGCACACACGATTAGATTTAATACTGAACAGAATTCAGGACTGTGGGAGATGGCTGCCTGCCAAAATGCCTGTGGTCCTGTGGATTATCTGCTGTGCCATTTTATAGCTGATTAGAAGAAAAGTGGTTGTGAGGCTTTTTGACTACTAGATACTCATTCAGCATCTTGCTCAGTTTACAACGTACAGAAGTATGTGCTCCCTTTTTAAGCATTTTACTCGATTTCAGAAGCTTTGAAGGACTCCTTGTAATTGTCAAAGGTAACAAATTACAGTTTGATTTCAGGCTTTTAAATTTGCAGCTTTTAATTTAGGAAGCCTTGGTAAAGACTTCTGGAGGTGCTGTGATGTCATTTTTTTCCCCCTCATTGTTCTTAGTCTTTACAGAGTCAATGTGCAGTTTGGGAAATGACAGCTCACCACGTTCTGCTTTCTACTGGTTACTTGGTTACCCCTAACATGTTCAGAAAATTTGGTATATAGTACAAGAGTCCACTGTCCTCCTTCAGTGACCCTAGGCAGAGAGCCAAGGATAACAACATGTGAAAAACTTGTCTGCCCACATAGGACTTCACGTTATGATGTGGTTTAGTGCAACTAGGTGCCATGGTTATACATGGTTTTTGGTGTGCATAAGCAGGTACTTGCTTAATAGTCAAAGTTCAGAAGAACTTGTCTTAAAACACTCAGTGTCTGGACTTGCTGATGTGTGTTAGTACTACAGAGATGCAAGTTCTGACGTGATTCTTGGCTGTGTTACCCAATGCTTATCACAGTTAGCCGATACCACTTTTATTCACCGTGAAGAATGAATATGTAAGTAGGAGACCTGTTCTAATCACCCTTTAAATGATAAAAAAAGAAGTAATGATTTCTGGGTGTGTCTGTGGGATTTTGCAGGTACTTGTACGAGCGCATTGACGGGCGAGTCCGAGGCAATCTCAGGCAAGCTGCCATTGACCGATTCAGCAAACCCGATTCGGATCGCTTCGTCTTCCTCCTGTGCACCAGGGCTGGTGGCTTGGGCATTAACTTGACTGCAGCAGACACCTGTATCATCTTTGACTCTGACTGGAATCCTCAAAATGATCTGCAGGTAAATTCCTTGGAGCATGATAGTGAGGCCTAACGAGTCAGACCTGACTGAAGAAAATGAAATCACTTTGAATGTTGTCTCTGTTCTGAACAGAGATGATTTTAAAATGTTTGTGTTTTTTAAGGCATGTGTTAAAGTTTTGTGATGGATACTTTCTACTTGGACAGGGGAGGTTGCACTTGGTTAGGTTCTAATTTTTTCTTTCAAATTGATTACTCTTTAAAAATGCAACATCGGTAAATTCAGTGAGTTGATAAAACCCTTAAGATTTGATGACACTGTGAAACCAGGGGCTATATTTCACATCTACTGACTAACACAGTTTATGGAAATAGAGGTGTTCATCTAAAACATTATATATAGAAAAGGATTAATATATATTAAGGAAGAATGAATTAATCAGATCTGGGACTTCGATGCTGAAATTGAATCCATTCTCAAGTCGTAACTCCTTTACCTCTTGTATCTGGAGATCAGATAGTTTATGAGCTAGCATGTTTTTTTGCTAGTGTTGCTGCAAGGGAAATACATTCAGTAGCATTCAGCACAGGTCTTGCATCTGCATTTTACTTGCTACTCTGTTTTTAGAAAGCTGTTCACAGTGTGCAAAATGTCTGATAGCCTCCATTTACTTAATGTGTATTGACTCCTTTTGAGTTCGTGTTCTTGTTTTTCAGACTGTGCCACAGCAGAAAGAGCTTTTTAAAAGAATAGTGTCTTCTTCCTAGATCAGTCTAAATTGTTACTGCCCTTTTCCCTTCCTTCCAAAGGCTCAAGCCCGATGTCACAGGATTGGCCAGAACAAGGCAGTGAAGGTCTACAGACTGATAACGCGGAATTCCTACGAGAGAGAGATGTTTGACAGAGCAAGTCTGAAGCTGGGGCTGGATAAGGCTGTCTTGCAGAGTATGAGTGGAAGAGAAAACAGTGTTGGTGGTGTATGTAGATTTATTTCCTGAAATAACTTTGCTTTTACTTTTGTAATCATTTAAATTACAGAAGCTGCAATTTTTCCATCTTTCTGTCATTTGCACCTCCATGATGTTTTCTGATGTGGACTAGCAATATAGCTGACAGAATTTTAGATGTAGGCAGTTACTGTAATGAATCTTTCACTATTTCTTCCCTCTTAAGGTCCAAGGTAGATCATGTCAAAGTTAAGGAGAAAAGTTTCTCTTTGTTTCCTTCTATCTTCTTATATTAATCTAATATGTTACTTAAATCTAAGGTGAGATTTACATCTAGTATGAGCGGGTAATTTTTTAAATATGCTGCTCATGGTGTTGAGAAGAACCAAAACAAAAGGGTAGTTGTGAAAATGTGTGCTGTAACTACATAATAAATTATTTCAGCTGTCATCTAGGCTTTTCTCTTAGCTTTTAGTAATCTGCATTTAGGTTGATAAACCATAAGGCCCAGTTAGGTTGCTGAAA
>NW_008670829.1:31701-33887 GCF_000695815.1 Acanthisitta chloris
TTTTTGACTGTCTGAACCTGATTTGATTTGCTCAGATCCAGCAACTCTCCAAAAAAGAAATAGAAGACTTGCTTCGAAGAGGTGCGTATGGTGCCATTATGGATGAAGAAGATGAAGGTTCCAAATTCTGTGAGGAAGACATTGACCAAATTTTGCAGCGTCGTACTAAAACTATCACGATTGAATCAGAGGGAAGAGGCTCCACATTTGCCAAGGTGCAGAAGCAGCAAGTTGTTCTGTGGCAGAGCTGTAAACATAACTGAATGTTGTAAAGCTTATGCCTTTCTTTTCTTTTAAGCCATGTTTACTTCTGTTTAACCTGTGTTAGGTACATTTTTTGGGCTCTTGCATCTCTGTTTATAGTAACGTGCACATAGCAAAGTCAGGTTGTGTAAAAGCCAGGTGCAAAGAGAATGCTAGAGCAGGGATGAGTAATGGGTGAAAAAAGTGGGGTTTGTGTGGGATATAATGGGCTGCATTAACCAAGAATATGACAACAAATTTGTTTATGGATCTATTTATATTCAGATACATTAAGAGTAAGGGAAACTGTATATGACATGAGTTGATAAAATTAAAAATCCTCAGGCTCACTCTAAAAATGCTTACACAAAGGATGTAGTTTGAACTTTGAGCTTTTTTGCAAAGAGTAAGAAAAGCAAAATAAGAAACCTCCTAAAATAGCAGGGGTGGAGAGTACATGTATGTACATGGGAAGGGGGCTGAGAGTGTAAAATATCAGGCAGTATAACTGAGCTTGGAGCGTGGGCACTTCATGAATGCAGTTGTGACAATTCCAAAAAATCAAGGCAAAGCAAAAGGAAAACTTTTAAGAATGCAAATGAACATTTATTATCTTTGAAATAGTAATATTTATAAATATTATTTATTTCTACATTTATTTAGGCTTTTTTTATATCTTGCTAATTATGGCCTAAATAAGAAATAGTCTTCTAAATATCATCATCGCTGTCTTTTTATCAGAAGAGTTAGGAATTTTTGTGTATTTACTCTTTTCCCAAAAGCAGTGTATCAGGGTTTTTTAAATGCCTGCTGAAATGAAGCTTATGCCATGCACTCAAGCTTTGATTGTTGGCAGCTTAAACACCCCTTTGAAATTTCCCTCAGGCGAGTACTTCTGCATGAGATGAAATCCCCAAATGCTGATAAGCCTCTTCAAAAGATTCTATTTTCTTCCATTCGAGTCATTTAGATTCAGAGTTAGAAACAGAAGAATCTTGCTGCTTAATGTTCTTCTCTCCTGATCGTGCATAAAAGTTCATTAGATTTTTCTGATATATTATGGATCTGATTTTGAAAAATTAAGGGGGAGGAGAACTTTGGAGTTGCTTTGCACTTAAGTAACTTCTGAAGTCTTAACAGCTGCTCAGGCAGTTTTTGATGAATTAAGGTCATGCAGTCTTCACAGCACTGAGGCAAACTCTGCAAACTTTTGATGTATGGTGTTGGTAAGATCTAGTTTTATTTGTTACAGGCTAGTTTTGTTGCATCTGGAAACAGGACTGATATTTCACTAGATGATCCCAACTTCTGGCAGAAATGGGCCAAAAAAGCAGAAATAGATATTGATGCTATCAGTGGTAGAGTAAGTACTTTTCTTTTTTAATGTGTGTTGTTTTCAAGCCTGTGCTTGCTGTTGAATTCTGAAATAGCAGGTGTAGGCTTTCTGGTGTTTTGTGATTAATATTTGAACAAATCAGACTTTCTGTGCTGGCTAATTTGTGCATGGGCAATCAGCCTGCTGATAGCTTTAGTATTTCCTGTTGCCCTGCTGTCCCAAAAAAAGGTTGGAGGTACTTGATTTTTGTCAAAGACCTGGAAATGGTTCCAAGTGTGGAATTGTTCTGTTTGCCATGCTTCTGTGTCTGTAAATGCTGGGCTGGAATCTGCAAAATAACTAAGACCTGTATATATTCTATAATACTGGATGTTATGTCCTATACTTGAAGACGTTCCCATGCATTCAGTTCAGAAAGGTTTCAGTGCCCCTTTTGGCTGCAGTGTAGTGTGTGTAAGTTTGGATGAGAATCTCACCATGAGCTGCAGTGTGTACTAGCTGCTCAGAAAGCCAGCTGAATCCTGGGCTGCATCAAAAAGAGTGTGGCAGCAGGACAAAGGAGGTGATTCTCCCCCTCTGCTCTGCTCTGCTGAGACCCACCTGGAGT
>NW_008670829.1:34343-36064 GCF_000695815.1 Acanthisitta chloris
TCTGTAAGGTCCATTCCAACCCTCAAATTCTGTGATTCGGCTCAGATGAAATACTCACTGTTGTTTATAGCTAATATATTGGCATTATCCTACAAAACTCATTTTAAGTTGCCTTAAATGCCACAAAATGTTTTCCCTGCTGTAGGGATGTTCACTGGGATGTATTTATAAAACACCTGTTAATGACATGAGATAGGAATTGTTTATGAACCGAAGCTACTTAAGAAAAACCCACTGTTTCTCTCATAAGGTTTGTTTAAATTTTGCAGAACAGCCTGGTTATTGATACTCCCAGAATCAGGAAGCAGACACGGCCCTTCAGTGCTACAAAAGATGAACTGGCTGAGCTGTCTGAAGTGGAGAGTGAGGGTGATGAGAAACCCAAACTGCGCAGGCCCTGTGACCGTTCCAATGGATATGGGAGAACCGAGTGCTTCCGGGTGGAAAAAAACTTGCTGGTCTATGGGTACTGTATATATTTTTCTTCATTACTGGAAGTTTCTAAAAACCACTCTTTTTCCATGTGCTAAATTGTGTTTATGGAATAACCTTTGCCTATATATTGGCAATAACCTGGTGTATATGCAGAGATTTGTTTAGAATAGGACTTTATCATGTACCCTGTATAAATCATCCTGACAATTTGCAGTTAAAGAAACATTAATGAGAAAGGTGAAAATCTTCAAAGGAGATTATAATATTTAACATAGGCACTACAGGAGTCTCTCTGAAAGTCGTTACAGTAAGTGCTGCAGGCAGGCTTAAAACTCCTTAAATAAAAAAAAATTATCTGAAATAAAGGCCTGGTAGGTAACTTGATTTTCATAATTGCAGAACACTTTGCAGTTCTATGAGGTGCAAATAGGAACTGAAAATCTAGCCTGGTTATTTTAAGCATACTGAAATCAGATATGTTGATTTGGAAATCAAATCTTAGCTCTTCTCTCAGCTGTCGGATGAGAAAAATAACTGCATTCTTGTCATGATGAGTTCCCCTCAGTTTTGTGTCTTTTAGAAGTCTAAAGCAATCATTCATGTTCTTTGTAAACAGGCACTGTTTGTTTAAAACTCAGTTTTAAACAGAAGGAGTTTTGTTGCAAATGTTGCTTTCTTGTTTCCACTCAATAACTTAAGATGAAGGAAAAAAGTTGAAAGCTAAGTATTTTACAGAGAAATTCCCTTTTGTACCTGAGGTCTTCAGGCTGCCAAGTGTCTCACTGCCAAGTGCTGATTTGTGTTTCACTTTGGCCTAGGTGGGGTCGATGGAGAGAAATTCTGTCCCACGGTCGCTTCAAGAGGCAACTGAATGAACATGATGTGGAGATAATTTGCCGAGCCCTGTTAGCATATTGTCTAGTTCACTACAGAGGGGATGAGAAAATAAAAAGTTTCATATGGGATCTCATTACCCCGACAGAGGATGGGCAAACACGAGAGTTACAGAATCACCTTGGTAAGGACTTAATGTGTTTCTGCAGTTAAGTACATTCATATATGTATTCCTGTCGCACTGGGATAAAAGCAGCTAAAAATCCTCTCACAGTGGGTGGTCCTTGAAATAATGGAATTTATTTCAGACACACAATTCAACTGTTGGGCAAGGAAGTGTCATTTCTGCTTTGCTTTGGGTTTGATGGCTTACCCAAATGGATTGGTTTACTCTGTGTAAGCTTTTATTTCAGTTCAGGAGAACCTATTCTGTTTCACAGCAGGTGGCAACA
>NW_008670829.1:36096-47205 GCF_000695815.1 Acanthisitta chloris
TCTCCTGCTTGTAGCTGGTGATACGTACTCCAGAGATGCTCTAAGAGACAAAGAGACTGTGGTGCTAGTGTTTTTTCTGCACTGAAGGTCACAGTACTGGTACAGGCTATCCCAGCCTGGCAGTGTTCAAAGCCAGGACGTACTCCAGAGATGCTCTAAGAGACAAAGAGACTGTGGTGCTAGTGTTTTTTCTGCACTGAAGGTCACAGTACTGGTACAGGCTATCCCAGCCTGGCAGTGTTCAAAGCCAGGTCAGATAAAGCCTTGAGCAGCCTGGTCTGCTGGGAGGTGTCCCCGCCCAGGGCCGGGGGGGGGGGCTGGGTGATCTCTAGGGGCCCGTCCATTCCAACCCCTTGACATTCTATGATTCTCTGATAAAGGAGCTGTAAGTATCATATGCATCTATACCTATACCTTCTATCTGTTACATTATATAGGCTTATCAGCCCCTGTGCCTAGAGGAAGAAAAGGAAAAAAAGTGAAGACCCAGGCTAGCACTTTTGACATACACAAAGCAGAATGGCTCAGAAAATACAATCCAGAACATCTGTTGCAAGATGAAGGATACAAAAAGCACATAAAACACCATTGCAACAAGTAAGCAGTAGCTGAAGTGTGAATGTCTTTTAACGTTTGGGTCATTTTAAAGATGATTTTTTCTTCTAATTCCTCATCGTCTTAGAAGACTTTAAAATACATGTGGCACTACTAAGAAACCAATGTTAATGGTGTTAGCTTGGTTAGAATAAGTGGGTTGCAGTGTATTAGGAGGTGACTGGATGATTTCGTATTTAAAATAGTTCTGTTATAATTTGTAAAGAAACTGTGTTTTTGGAGAGAGAGAGAGATCTTGCTAGCATGTTTGGGATGCCTTGCAGCAGCCAAAGGGCTGAAGAGTGGGAGTGCTTAGCAAAGAAACTGAAAGCACTGAAGTCATTGCCCCTCAATCTTATATGCTGTTTCCCTGGCATGTTCTCTAGACTTCTGAGAATCTGAGCCACTAGCTTGTTGGAAGCTTAGTCATGGCCATGAATGAGCTTGTTTTAGATAAATCACTTTTCTGAAGCCAAACTTGACATGTTCTGCTTGAACACGTCATCCAGCTCCAGTCAGGAATTGAGATAAAGCATGCAGAAGCCATTGGGGTCGTGCACCAAATTCTAAGTGAGAAGGAATGGAAAGCTGGTGTGGAAGATGTTCATCATCAGCCCACTCGATCCTTTCTCAGGGCATGTTCAAAGCAGGAAAATGGAAATAGCAGTTTATTCTTAGCAGTATTTTGTGAAGCAACTGAGGAGTGTTGTGCTGACCCTGGTTTTTTAGGATTTGAAAGAATTCTGCAGTGAAACAATTTCTAAACGTGACTGCAATAAAAACCGTTAGATGACCTGAATTGGAGGTTATCTCCCCTTAAAACTGAAGGAAGTATGTTTTAGGAAAATGAATTCAAATCTCTGTGAATGCTACAAAAGACTAAAGAAAACTGCCACAAGTATTGAAAGCTTTTAGGATGCTAATATTTGTATTTCTTTCTCTTCTTTGTTTAGGGTCTTACTTCGAGTAAGAATGCTGTATTACTTAAAACAAGAAGTCATTGGTAGTGAATTTCAAAAGGTGTTTGATGGAACTGATGCCAGGTGAGCTACTGAGAGAGCATTTCTCCTTGTTTATATCAAATGTCAGATGAAAATTTACAAATATTCCTAGACCTAAATAAGAAATGCTAAGACTAAATATTTGTACCCTTAGGCAGTGAGAAACATGTTTTTGTTTGCTCATTGTTTGCTGAACACTTTGCATCAGCTTGAGATGAGGAAGTCCTGATTCATGTTTGAGAGTTTTGATGTATAAAGTAAAATAGTGTAAGTCAAATAAACTGATAGACTGAAAGATAGACTTATATTCTAAATGGCAGCTTTTCCCTCTCTCTTTATGCATGCTTTTGGTTATGTGCTGTGGATTCTGCTAATTTTTAATTTAATTTTTTTTTAAATGCAAGTATTGGCACTTGGAAATTCTTGAGCTCACTGCTACAGGAGCTTGTAGGGGATAGAAACATTTGTGGAAGAACAGCCCCTCCCGTGCTATTAAACACAAACACAGATAATTGTTGGTTTGCAAAGTTACACAGGCACAGACTGCTGGGAGTTGGTAGAGTTCACTGAGAGGGAAAGAATATTGTATACTGGTTCTGTCCCTGTTACTGGTCTCTGACAAATAAAAAATACCAACCTGGGTGTTTTGTACTGCTGGTTTTAGGGTCTTAGTGTATTTGTGTGCTGAAGTTTAAAATCCCACATTAAGTAGAAATGTACAGAGAATATAAAAATTTATTTCTTCCTCTGAATATCACTGATCTTGATATGCTGTTGGTGATTCTCCTTAGTGAAATTGATGTTTGGGTCCCTGAGCCAGATCACTCTGAAGTTCCTGCAGAGTGGTGGGATGCAGATGCAGATAAATCTCTTCTAATTGGTGTTTTTAAACATGGTGAGTAATGTGGTTGACTGTGTATGTACTTTCCTACCCGCCAATATAAAACCACACTGCACTCAATTCTTTTGATGGTTTACTCTGAAAGTTGAATTCTTGCCCCTTTTTTTTCCTTTCTAGGTTATGAAAAATACAACACTATCAGAGCAGACCCAGCTCTGTGCTTCCTGGAACGGGTTGGCAAGCCAGATGAAAAAGCAGTTGCTGCTGAACAGAGAGCAAATGATTACATGGATGGGTATGAGCACGTGGAAGGGGGCAGGAATGTTTTGGGGCCTTAAAGCAAACAAGTCTGAATGTACATGCTGTACTTTATTCTCTTCCTGACTGGTTTTATACTAGTTTGATGTCACTGTTTTGAATACTTTGATATTATTCCCATGGAGTGGAAAAGACCTAGGAGCAGTGCAACAGAACCATTGAAGTTTGGGTTTCACAGTTAAAGGGAAAATGCAGCAACTTGTTGTTACCAATGACTCTACCTTGTGTTGCTGTATCAGAAATTTCTTAGACACTGAAGTGCAAAATCCTTCAGAGGCAAAGTGTACAGACCTATTTAACTTGGTTTCAGTTCTGTCCACAGCTCAGTGTGTTAGTCTTGTGTAGCTAACCAGTGACCCCAGTAGATCAGTTTGAGAATTACTGATAACTGCTGAAAGAGAAAACTGCCTTTCTTCATTGCTTCATCAGTGAGGTTATCAGCTGTGCTCATAAAGAGTATCTTTGAATCAGATAGTGAGCTGGGGGGAGCAGATCAAGGTAAAGCTGCCATGAAATATTGCCCTCGTTTCAAATAGAAAATTAAATACAGTATATCCCACTGAATTTATATCAGTTTTGCTTAATTGAAAAGAATGTAGCAACTTCTAAAATATTACTAAGATGGCTTCTTTTGTGTTGAAATTTTAACAGGGATGTAGAAGATCCAGAATATAAACCAGCACCAGCAATGTTTAAAGATGACATAGAGGTATAGTAGGCACTGATTAATAACTCCTTTTAATGCCCTTAGAATGTAATACTTAGAGCTTTTCACTGAGCAAATGATGAAATTTTGTCTGTATTTCTCTAAATTGGTAAAACTTGCTCTGTGTGTTTCTGCAATTGTCTGGGTGGGTGGGAATGGGAGGGAATTGTTGTGTGGTTGTGTTGTATGCCTTGTTTGCCATTTGTCCAAACTATGTTACTCCTCTTCTTTATTGTCTGCAAGATGTAAGTTTAATCTCAGCCTCTGGAGAGGGCTGTATTTTAAATTGTGCTTCTTTTTTGTTTTTCTACAGGATGATGTTTCATCCCCAGGTGATCTAGTCATAGCAGATGGAGGTAAATACATAAAACTTCCAATCTGAGCCAACTGTTTTTGTGTTTTGAATTGTTTAATGATTCTGACACTTAGCAAATATGTATTTAGATTGCCTAGTGTGCAACCATAGGCACAAGCAATTAGTAACTCTATTTTTCCTGTGACTTTGTTTTAATATAGATGGACAAATGATGGAAGGAGATAAAATCTATTGGCCCACTCAGTCTGCCTTAACCACACGTCTTCGCCGACTCATCACAGCTTATCAGCGAACGAGCAAGAACCGCCAGGCCCAGCAGATCCAGCCAACATTCCCAATCCAAACCAGTATGATGCAGCCTCCATATGAAGAAGCTGCACTAAATCCAAAGATGGCTGCTAAGATTGAAAGGCAGCAAAGGTATGTGCAGCATTCAAATGCAGTTTTAATATGCCCTTATATAAAAAGTACTGAAGAAATAATGATATGTCAGACAGTGAAGGAAATGACAGAATTTCACTTTTTTTGTTGTTGTTGCTGATCCAGGTGGACAAGAAGAGAAGAAGCTGACTTCTACAGAGTTGTGTCCACGTTTGGAGTGGTGTTTGATCCTGAAAGGGGACGATTTGACTGGACCAAGTTCAGGGCGATGGCTCGACTGCATAAGAAAACTGATGAGAGCTTAGAGAAGTACTTGTATGCGTTCATGTCCATGTGCCGGAGAGTCTGTCGGCTCCCCTCAAAAGAAGGTGGGTGTAGGTGTTTTCACTTTGAGTTGTATCTTTAATTGGTGTTGTCAGTGCTTATCTTGAAAGGGTTTTTCTTTCATGTGTTGCAAAATAAAAATGGGGGAGGAGGAACTAAGGAAACGTGTTGATAGTAAAATTGAACGCTTATAGTGGGGAGACATTCACTGATTGAAGCCATCTACTTCTGGTGCTGATTTGCAGTGGGTTGTTGTTTTTGTCAAATGCTCATCTTTGTTTTGTTTTAATACAGAACTTGTAGACCCAAACATATTTATCCAGCCGATCACGGAGGAGAGAGCGTCCAGGACTCTGTACCGCATCGAGCTCCTGCGGAAAGTGCGAGAACAGGCACTCAGACACCCACAGCTGTTTGAACGACTAAAACTCTGCCAGCCAAACCCAGACTTACCTGTCTGGTGGGAATGTGGGGCTCATGACAGGGATTTACTTATTGGAGCTGCTAAACATGGAGTTAGCAGGACAGATTATCATATTCTTCGTGATCCTGAACTCTCATTTATGTCTGCCCAGAGGAACTATAATCAAAACAAAGTGGCACTCTCAAGGACTTCTACTCCACTCTTGCATCAGTACCAGATGGCATTATCTGCTTCTCCTCTTACACCTCAGTCAAGGTTGACAGATGCTAAAGCAAATGCTTTTGAGGACACAAAAGCTAAGAATGAAAATCTGAAAGAGGACCCTCAGTCTTCTGAAGAGGAATCTATGTCTACAGAGGAGACACAGACAATAATGAAATCTGAACCTTTGAGTCCAAAAAATGGCACACCAATGCAAATCACAGACCACAGGCCTAGCGTGAAGGCTGAAACAGACAGGCGCATGGTGGCAGCAAGGACAGAGCCTCTCACTCCTAACCCAGCTTCCAAAAAACAGAGAGTCAGCAAAAGGGGATCTGACTCTAGTTCTGACTCAGACTCTGACTCAGACAGATCATCATGTTCTTCCAGGTCATCATCTTCATCCTCTTCATCTTCCTCATCTTGTTCACACTCTCGATCTGGCTCTAGCTCTTCATCGTCTTCATCTTGTTCTTCAGCATCTTCATCTTCTTCCTCATCGTCTTCGTCATCATCGTCGTCATCATCATCATCGTCTGAAGAGAGTGATAGTGATGAAGAGGAGGCACAAAAACGTGGTATGTGTGTAGTCTTACTTCTGCAGTATAACTCTTAAACTGAACAAGTTTATTCTTAATGGAAAAATGTCTAAAGAAATCCCACAAAAGTAAACTTAAACAAACGTAAAGTAAACTTAAACATGTTTGCTGGATTCTTCCAAGTGAGGTGGAAGAATTTCAGGGATGCTGCACTTTCTCTGCTTCCTATCAGTGCCTTGGATGAGGCCCTTAGCATATGTTGACTGGTTCCCTAAGCAAAGTTGCTGTGCATGTGGTTCGTGTGTGGGAGGAGGGTCAAATGACCCATGTTTTCTGGAAATATATTGTGTGTTTATTCCCTGCTGCTCTTTCTTTTCCCTCCTAAACAGAGAGATTCTTTTGGTTTCCCTGTTTGTATTTTCCACTCTTGCTCACCTGTCTTTGTAGCTTCCTCACTGTGCTTTCATGAAACCTGCAAACTTCCTCCTGTCCAAGCTATAGAGTCAGAGCAGCTGCTTTTCCTTGTGCACTGGTGGTGCCCCAAGCAGTTTACTTGCACTGAAAATTTTCAAACACCTAAGAATAGTTACCTGCTTAGAAAAGACTGAGGTGATTGTAGCACATAGGACCATGTAACACAGGGACACTTTTTGAAAGCTTTATAGTAGAAGCAAAAACCTCTCATAAGTGAAGTGATTTAAAGTTTTTAATAATCCACCCAATCATTATTTAATACAATCCTTACTTTTCTGCTATGAAATGTCCTCTACCCTTGTCCCATTGAAACTCAGAATATGAAAAGGTTTCTTTAGTGTGATACTAATGGTAGTAGAAGAGGGAAGAGGGTGAAGGTAGGCAGTACAGCATAAGTAAAGAACCTACATTTTTTCCAGTACCTTATGGAAAAGGTTATCGTGTTACTCAGATGGATCTTCTTTTCTGTGGAAATGACAAATGGAAACCACAGAGTTAATTTACTGGGGGAATGATTACTGGACAAGTAAAATGCCACTTAAACAAAATGATTAAGATGCTGCTGCCTGTAGCAGTGGAAGGACATATTCAGAGTAAACAGTTGTATGCAAACATTAAACCAGAGAGAGCAATGGAATGCTTATATAACATAAATATTTGGATAGAGATTGAGGATCCTATAACATGTGCTACAAGTCCAAATATTAGGCTTGTTTTGTGCCAACTCAGTCTGTTTAGGCAAGTAATTATGCCATCCTCAGATTGCAGAATCTCCTAAAAGTCAGTCAGTCTTGTGGCTGTTTGCTGCAAGTTGGTCTTGAAGAGATTGGTGAATAGACAATTCTCTTAACTTCATCAGCATTTTAATTTTAAGCCCAGGTTTTGTTTCATTTTCTGGACAGCAATTATAAGTCTTTGGCATGTTTTTCATATTTGAAGCATCTTTTATGGGAGTGCTAAATCCCATCAGATGACTCAATACATAGCTATTATTAGGGACAAATTTGACGAATTCCGTCAGATGACTCAAGGCATAGCTATTATTAGGGACAAATTTGACTTCTGTAGAATTGTCCCTCTTACTCCTTGTGCTGATGTAGGCAACACTTGTTTTTTAGTTTCAGACTGTTTGCCATGTGACAGTGAAAATTACATTGTTGTCTGGATGGAAGTGGAAATAAAATAACAATGATGAGAGTAGGACAAGAAGCTCAGAGGACACAGTGGAAAGATACTAGGAAAAAATCCTCAGTGATTAAGAATTGAACAATTAAATTATGCAAGCACACATGTTCAGGACAGGGAACAGCCAGCAATCCACCCAGTAAATGGAATGGGCTGTTCTTGTAGTATCCCAATAAGTTTACCATGTTCTGATGATTTCACCTTTGATTTCAATTTAAACCTATGTTTTAGTGAATGTTGTTTACAAAGGTAATATTTTAAGTGAGGACTGTCTGTTAGATTACCTTGAAGCATGTCTGTTTTCAAATAACTCAATGTTCAACACGTTAAGCTCTTGAGATATTAATGGGAATATGTGTGGAATTTACATGCCTAAATCATCAGTCATCCTAAAAAACCTAACAGATTATTTATTAGTTTAACTTTGTGTTTGGACTTTCTCTGAACATTGTTCTGTGTGTTTGTTCACCTGAACCTCTGGCAATGTGTGTTTTGACTTCATTGCGACATGAAATGATGTGAGTGGTTTTGTTTAGCAGAAGGAACTCCACACATGAAAGCATATGATGAGGAGAGTGTGGCCTCTCTGAGCACCACACAAGATGAGACACAAGACAGTTTCCAGATGAACAATGGAACACCGAATTCTGGTTATCTCCTACAAGGTGGATACATGTTGGCTGCATCCTACTGGCCAAAGGCAAGTTTCCAGTGCAACTTTGAAAACCAAAATAATAGTAGAAGATGGGCTGTGATGTTAGTATTCAGTTAGATATGTCAAAACTTTGAAACAGGGGACACAGGTATAGGATTTGAACTTCAGGAGCTTTTAGTTGTTACGTTTACTCCAGGAGTGTGCATGTCACAGAATCACAGAATCAGTTAGGTTGGAAGGGACCACAGTGGGTCATCTGGTCCAACCTCCTTATTCAAGCAGGACCACTCCAGAGCACATGGCTCAGAATTGCATCCGGAACTGCATCCAGGCAGTTCTTGAATACCTCTAGTGAGGGAGAATCCACAACCTCTCTGCGTAATCTGTTCAGTGCTCAGTGACTTGCACAGGAAAGAAGTTCTTCATATTCTGATGGAACTTCCTGTGCATCAGTTTTTGCTATTACCTCTTGTTTTATTGGTTTCCACAAGTGGGAAGAGCCTGGCTCCATCATCTTGGCACTTCCCATTCATGTACTTGAATACATTAATGAGGTCCCTTTCAGTTGTCTCTTCTTGAAACTGAACAGGCCCAACTCCCTCAGTCTTTACTCATAAGTGAGGTGCTCCAGTCCCTTAATCATCATTGCCCTCTTCTGGGCCCATCCAGGAGCTCCATGTCCCTCTTTGGATTAAATCTAAATACTACTCTTCATCATTTTTGAACATTCATTTTGAGGAGAGGAGCATAACTTCCATGTCATAGGTGCTTGGCTCATTGTGAAAAATGGCATTCCAAGTGTAAAAAAATTACTATTATCAAATAAAGGTGAACTTGACAAAAGTGTTTGCTTACAAAACTTGTAATTTTAACATTCACATGTTCTATTTGACAAAATAACTGACCTGTGAAATTATCAGGAAAGTTGGTGGTTTCTCAAGTCTTGGTGGACTAGGCTGTGTCTATTGGGACATGAGGTCTCTGTATTATGGGAGGTGTGTGAAGTCTTACTTGTGTTTGGTGTCTAAAGAACAGGAATGAGGAATAATGTGGTTTCAAAAGCTAAAAAGAGATATGGATAAAAGTCTGTGGATTCAGTTTTATGAATGCTGTTTGCTCACAGGTTCAGATCCTGCTACCAGGGAGTCAAAGCCAGACATACAAACATTGCTTTGGTAGTTTCCTTTAAAGATCAGTGAGATAATCTCTTTGAAGCATTTGCAGGCCCCAGACCACATACAGACGAGAGAGATTGTGTATTTGTTTACAAGTAGGTAGTGACATTAAGTACAGAGGAGACTTTCAAAAACTTAGAGGGAATCAGGGCAATTCCAGGAACTTGAGAATCTTTCAAGTCCAAGTCCAGTGATAAAAGTATTGTCATTTCATTTTGGTTTAGAGTTAGAAGATAATGAGTACAGTGTTGGTAAATATTCCTCTTACAAAACTATTTTCTCTGTTTTTTAGGATCGAGTTATGATTAATCGACTTGACAGCATTTGTCAAACAGTGTTGAAAGGTAAATGGCCTTCAGCCAGGAGAAGCTACGACAGCAACACGGTGGCATCTTTCTACACAACCAAACTTCTGGACAGTTCAGGTGCCACTGCCGATTACAGTGAGCCCAGTGCACCGACCCCTCCTCTTGCAGGTGTTAAAGAAGAATATGACCAGTCAGCACAGATGTCAAAGGTGAAGAAGCATGTACGAGAAAAGGAGTTTACAGTGAAAATCAATGACGTATGTTTATTTTTATTGCCCTAGGACCTGGTTGCGATTGCGGTGTGCGGCATGCTTTACCTGCAAGTGGCTGCCTGCTCTCACTCTCACTTCCTTCACACACTTGTTTGTGGGTATTTGGGTCTGCTGCTTCTGGGCATTGAGTGTTTGGGGTTTGGGTTTGGTTTCTTGGGAGGCTTTTTTTGGGTGTTTCTGGTTTTTTGATTTGCATAAGCCACTGGAAGGAATCGTTGCTATTTCTCTCTCGGAATTGAAATTCATTCTGGGGCTTCCTCAGCCTATTTCATGCTGTTTCTAAGAAATCTGGTTAGTATGAAAAGGTATTTCTGTTGTTCTGCCTTTTTGAAACATTTCAGCATGTCCTATGCAGCGAGCACTTCGTTATTTCATGGCCTTTTAGAGGATTATAGGAAAATTTCCTGGTCTAAATGCAGGCTAGAAGTTTCAAACATTTTTCTTAATCTGTAATTAGAGGCCTGTTCATTGCACATAAAAACGTATGAATCTTTCCTCTTCTAACTGGGTTTGGCATTGGATTCAGGAGGTATTCAGCTGGTCATTGTCTGGATTTTTCACTTAACATGAAATTTCTGTTCAAATGTGGGGTTACGTGAAGAAGCAACACTTGTTTTAAGGTCTAATGCAGTGTTTTCATTCTTTCTCACCTCTTCTGGAGTAACTGTTTGTATGTGAGAATCCTGATTCTGAAGTAGTCGTTTCTCCTTCAGAAGAGGCTCTTCTAACCCTAGCATTTATTTAACAGGAAGGTGGTTTGAAATTGACTTTTCAGAAGCAGGGACTGTCTCAGAAAAGGCCGTTTGAAAGCGACGAAGGTGCATTGGGACAGCAGCAATACCTGGCTCGGCTCCGGGAACTGCAGAATGCTTCCGAAACCAGCCTTGTCAACTTCCCCAAATCACTTCCCAAATCAGGTACAGAAAATGCTAGAGGGCATGGAATCATAGAATGGAATCATTAAGGCTGGAAAAGACCTCTGAGATCATCAAGTCCAGCCTACGACCTAACACCACCATGTCAACTAGACCCTGGCACTAAGTGCTGTGCCCAGTCTTTCCTCAAACACCTCCAGAGGGTGTGACTCCACCACCTCCCTGGGCAGCACATTCTAATGTCTTAGCACCCTTTTCTGTAAAGGAATTCTTCCCAATGTCCAACCTAAACTTCCCCTGGCACAGCATAAGGGTTGGTATTAAATCTTATTTTCTGTGTTTTTCTGTGGATCTCCATGTTTAGGCATGGGAGAGAGATGTTTGCAATATTACTTGTTCTAAACAGCAGTCTGGAGAAATTCTCTGCAGTGTGGAGCACATGAGTACTCTCCCACAGTGTCATTTAGTGTATTGCTAATTGATTAGAATGGTGGTATCATACATTATGAACACACACCAC
>NW_008670829.1:47236-57420 GCF_000695815.1 Acanthisitta chloris
CATCACTGTACACTGACAGTATCAGTTTAACTCAGAACTTCGTGGCTAGTTTCTAAGAAGAAAAGTTGGAGATTTATGCCTGTGTCACTTCGCACTCTTCATACTCTTTGCTGTGTCTCATGTAAGGAAACAGTGGAGGACAATAGTCTAGAATCAATATTTAGCTTATAGCCTAAAACTTATGGCTGTTTTCTTAAAAAACTAAGAGTAGGTGTATGCTGACAAACATGAGCCTAAAATACAGAGTCAACACTTGAATTAAAGACTTGAAACTATTAGAATTGGGTGCTTGATTTAGGCTAACTTCTGACTAAATGACTCTGATTCATTGAGGTCACATGCATACGTTTCCTTTAAACATGACTGCCCTTCACTTGCATTTTGTGCTTTCTTGGGTTTTTGCAGTAACATCTACCTCTGTGTGTGTGTGTGATGTCAGCAGTTTTCAACAGCTCTCATCCCTGTATAGATTAATTTGGAGGGGGTAGGAGGGCAGCAATGAAATTTTACATTAGAATAGCTTTTCAGAGCCTGGTACTCACGGTGTTTTAAATAGGTATGAAACAAAAGGCAATTTATCTTGGCTATTATATGTAAAAATTCTATGCTCTTGTACTGTTTCAAGAAATTTTATTTCCTTTTTTTTATTCAGACATGTTTCTGAGCATCTGACAGTAATTTTATTACATCATTTATTAGGTACTTCCAGTCACCTAACAGCCAGTGCCAATGGAGTCATAGTTGACAGTCAGCCTGTAGTCAAAAAGAGACGAGGAAGAAGGAAGAATGTGGAGGGAGTTGATGTCCTCTTTATTAACAGAAATAAACAGCCTAATCATGTAAGTAAACTTGATTTTGTATTAAAAAAATAACATCTAAATTACTGTTAATGCCTTAACTGAGCATAACCAGCTGTTGACATTCAACAAAAACTATTACTCAAAACTTTTGGTTTGAGTTTTTTTCTGAAATTGTTCACTGATAGTTTACTTGTTCACTGATAGTTTATAACTGCACAGATGAGAACTGGTGGAGTGTTATTAGATATGTGCAATATTGATAACTGTTTTAAAAATCTAAGTTCAGTTCTAGTTTTGATCAACTTTAATTAACAATGTGCAATTAAAAATTCATTGTTTGACCTAGCAACACTTTCTCAGATCCTTTCCTGTAACATGTATTGGGGACCTGATTGCACAGTGACTTGAGGAGAGCTGTCTGCCATGAGCAGTCTCCCCAGTTCTTGAGTTTGTGCATAATGATCTGCAGGATTGTGGATTTCATTGAGTCACACATGAAATAATTGTGGGGGTTTGTTTTCAATGGAGAATTTAGTCAAGTGTTTCTAATTTCTCCAGGTTAATCCAGGTATTAATTCCTGTCAGGTGGCTGCAGGAATAAATCCAGCACTCACTTACACACAGTCCCAAGGCATGCTTGATGCAGAGAGTCCAGTTCCAGTTATTAATCTGAAAGATGGGACAAGGCTTGCAGGTGATGATGCCCCCAAAAGGAAAGATTTGGAAAGGTGGCTCAAAGAACATCCTGGATATGTTGAAGATTCAGGAGCTTGTATTCCTGTGAGTATTCCTTCCAGCTCTGCTTTAGCTGAACAGTAGAATATTCTTCACAAGATGTACTTGAGTTTGTATTCTGTGTTACAGGGAATTATTTCTTCTTTGTTCTTCTGTTTTCTTTAGGAAAATGTCCATTTCTTTTTACAATTTGAGGTCTGCAAGCCTTCCTTTTTCCACACAATTGTAATTGCCAAGAAAAGCAATACTAAACCAAGACATTCAGTCTCTGTCTGATTTCACCTAAGATTTAAAAATTATCTAGGATAAGACAACTCACATTACCATGACACTGATGGTGGGAGCTGAAAATATATAACAGCACATTTAGTCATGTGCAAGAGGATTAAGGACTCTGCTATGTCTCATACCTCCATTGCAGGGCTATGGCAGTGATGTTTGTGTGAATATGATCTGTTCCCTCTGAATTGGAGATTTGTTAATGTTGAGCAGAATATAAGAAAGTTATGTGTATGACATCTGGAATAACAACCTTATTGCTTCATAAGGATGTTGTAATATAAACCACCGGCAACATTCCAGACAGTTAAAGCAACGTTAAACACTGAAAAATTATTAAAACAAAGCCACAGGTAGAGGCATCAGAGAGAAGATGTAGTGCTATTTGCTGGGCTGCTATTGCATGGTTGTCACTAGTAAATGAGTGTTGTTATTAAAATGTTTCTGAAATGAAAGATGACTTCAAATGAATGTCTGGCTCGAGAGAATGCACAGATATTTTTCTGTTTTTAAGATAGTTATAGCAGAGGGATAATTGGCTCTTTAATTCCTTTGCAACAGAGGATGCAGCTGCATGATGGGAGGCCCAAACAAAAAAGACACCGTTGTCGAAACCCTAACAAACTGGATGTAAATAGTCTGACTGGAGAAGAACGTGTTCAGCTCATAAACAGGAGAAATGCAAGAAAGGTATTCATGATGCTGTTCCCATTCTGACATTGTTCTCTAGTCATGTGGTTGCTCTTCCATTCACTGCATATCTAAATAAACTCTGATATTGAACATCAGTTGGAAGGACATTGAAGTTGCAAAGTAGGAGTTTAATAGATGAGTTTGATTTTAGTAGATTTAGAACAAATCATGTACACATACACCACCAGGCATCAGTCAAAGGCTGTGTCATACTCACTGATAATTTGAAGTGAGATTTTGTTTGCATTGTCTTTTACTTAAAAGGCAAAAATGAAACAGTGTCAGGTGTGAAATGTTGCCTTTTTTCCTCACCGAATATGGAGTATTTCCTGACTTTTATCTTCTGCTTCTCAGGTGGGAGGTGCATTTGCTCCCCCTCTGAAGGATTTGTGCAGGTTCTTGAAAGAAAATCCAGAGTACGGAGTGGCTCCTGAATGGGGAGAAGTTGTAAAACAATCTGTGAGTATTTGCAGAATAAGATAACCATGACATGAAATGTATCTGAAAAGGCACACTGAAGGAAGGGCATGGCCAGAGGTGTGCTCCTGGTTTCTGGTGTTACATTAGATGCAGATTGTGAGTCAGTGTTAGCCTCTTTCTGCCAGTTTAGTTCAGTGAACTGGTTTGCTGGCACAGCTGTGAGTAGGAGGAAGGGGAGGAACAGTGACTGGCAACCCCAAATTAGACTTTTCATCAAAGGTGCTATAATGCTGTGACTTTTTCATCTCATAAATATAGCCTTGATGTTTTTTAGGAAAGATACTAGCCCAGCTATTATTTAAGAATAAATACTTTCTTAAATTTACAGTTGGGAAGAGAAATTGCATAATTTTAAATACTTATTTTACTTTTTAATTAATTTCCTTTTAGTGTGCACCTTTGAGAAATTACTATCCTCATTCTTGCCTTGAAGATAAGGACATATTTTGAACTCCAGAAAGTTGTGTTGCATAATACAGAATGTTTTCTGTGTAACCTGGTTACTCTTCCATTCCAGGTGTCTAACAGAAGTGAAAATGGTTTTGTCAATATTGTTGTGAAGTTTTATTTCCTCACCTGCTATAACTTGTCAATGTATTTATGCTACACCTTCAGCCTCTGGCAAAGACATGACCAAGTTAAATTTGTTTTCTAATTCACTGTCAACAGAACTCATAACCTTTCTGTGAAGCTCTAAATGCCAATCTGCCCAGTACCCTCGTGCGACACCCTGGTAGAAAAATAGGTAACTAGGAACAGGAATAGACTGCAGTGATTAGAGGTATAAATAATAGCCACAGGACACAAGAAGAGAGCTAGAGTTCTGAATTCCTCTGGTTGTATTAGGCTACTGAAATTAGAGATGTTTGCTGGGGAGAAAGGTGATTGCAGTATGGAGGTAATAGCTGATCTTAGGATTGCCATTTTTAAAAGGAATTTTCAAGACAGTGCATTTCAGAGGGAGTATTAGTGTCCATTGCAGTTCTTTCTTCATTGTTCAGTAGGATGACTTACAAAGCAATATTGTGCAAATCTTAAATAGAAATGCTCTGAATTTAATTTAAAGTGAGCTTAAGTCTTTGCTATGCATTCTAAAGTTTACAGAGGAGATGAAATATGAGGACATCAAACAGACACCAGCAGTAATAAAAAGGGCTCAGAGATTGGTGGTCTGTGTGCAATCACACACATTTAACTTCACATCTAGTAACTACTTTTAATTAAACTGTCAAATCATTGCCATGTGATAATATTTCAAAGCAACAGTGGTGTAGATCTTCCATTGAACTTGCTCCTATAATTAGCTACGTTTGGCTTGGTCTGCAAGCAAACCACTCAGGAAGAGGTAGCAGAGGGTGTGAGAAGATCCCTGTGTGGACCTCACTGTGGAAATGAGCCTTTAGGTGTCTGAGATAGGATAGCACAAAGTTGCAGTGAGTTATCTGGAGATGAAACTGCTGCGCTAATGCACCCGAACCATCTTTGACACTCTACACTCGAGTCTTTATTTGCTTTTCATTTCCCATCCTTAAGCTCTCAAAACATTCAAATTACCCACTGTCTCTCTTGCAGGGATTTCTGCCAGAAGGTATGTTTGACCGTATTCTCACCGGCCCTGTGGTGCGGGAAGAAGTGAGCCGGAGAGGGAGACGCCCCAAAAGTGAGATTGCCAAGGCAACAGCAGCTGCAGCAGCTGCCACTGCTGCCAGTAGCCATCGGGCTGCTGCCAGGAGTGGATCTGCCCAGCCTTCAGGCCTTACAACAAAACCTGCAGAACCTGCAGTCGCTGCAAGTGACGGCGGGATTAATGGGAATGCCAGCTGGCTTAGCTGCTGGAGGAGAAGCTAAGAACGTGGCTGCCATGTTCCCCATGCTGCTGTCAGGGATGGCTGGATTACCAAACTTGCTAGGCATGGGAGGACTTCTGACCAAGTCCACGGAATCTATTTCGGAGGAGAAAAAGGGAAACGATACGAAGGAGGCAGATGCAAAGAAAGAAAGGACAGAAGACCAAAATACGGATACTGGTGGTGAAAACTCTGTTTCAAGTTCTCCTTCAACATCCTCTGCTGCTGCAGCTGCCAATCCTCTCTCTCTTAACCCTTTACTTTTGTCCAACATACTTTACCCAGGGATGCTTCTCACTCCAGGCCTTAATCTTCATATCCCAGCTTTGTCTCAGTCTAATATTTTTGATGTACAGAACAGTGAAAGCAATGACACAGGCTCAGCCAAGCCCACAGAAGAAAAGGAGGAAAATTCTAGGGTTAGAGATCAGGAAGACAAAGGGGGAACAGAGCCAAGCTCTCACAACGAAAACAGCACAGATGAGGGTTCAGAGAAAGCAGATGCTTCATCTGGATCTGATAGTACATCGTCTTCATCTGAGGATTCAGATTCTAGCGATGAAGACTGACCCCAGACTCTGCACTTAAATTATAAACTGATTTTGAATTTATTCTTTAATTATTTCATTGTAAATAACCCAGTGTTGAGTGCATCAATGATTTACTGACCGAACATTTCAGTATTTGTTTAGAAGTGCAAACTGCTTTCAGAGACGTTTTGCATGTAATATTTCTTGAAGTTCATAAGTTTCTGAACTTGTATGTACTATCAAATACACAATGGTGTAAAATTACAACAAAAGGCATTATAATTTTGTTGGGGGGTTAATTTTATGAAAATAATGCTCAAGTAAGAGCTGTATATTTAATATATTTGCAGTGAACACAGAATACTTTATGCATATTATTGATTTAATTTGAATATAGTTTTACAGCCTCCTTGACACTTATAATTTACAGATCAAAACTCAGCAATAATTTGGGCAGCTAATGAATGTCATGAAAGCTGTAGAATCTACATCACCATCCATTGCTTTAATTACATGAAAATGCTCTAGTGTTGTGATGCACTGCTGTTTCCAATTCAGGTACAAGTGTGTTTAAAAGAAGATAAATTTTTCCCAATCAGCCAATTAAACTGGCTACCTGTTACCTCAGCTGAGTTAGTTTAGGAAGTTTACATTGGTTTCTATTACTTGTTTTCAGGTTTTGTTTTGTTTTCTAAAGACATCCTGTATAGCATGTTAAAATCTGAGTTACTTGAGATATGACTGTTGGGGTTTTCTTTCCCCCTTATTACAGCTGTTCTCTTTGACAGCTCTAAGGGGAAATCAAAGCAAAAACTGTCTTATCTCATGCTACTTGGCACCATGTAGATCTATTTAGTTTACACCTTGCAAAGTTTTGGGCTCCCTCTGCAGAATTCAAAGTCCCAAAATGAGGAGTAATTTCCCCAAGACTCAGAAGAGGCAAACTGTCATAAAGTGCCACTGAAAAGACCTTTCAACACTGCATAATTCATGTAAAAATTGTTTGTTTGCTTTGTTTGTGTAGATTTCTATTTGTGTTTTTATGTCATAAAACCTCCTGGAGTTCCCAGTTAATAATGGTATAAATAAAGTACAGATAGTTTTGAACTCCTTTTGAGTTTAAACTTCTCTGCAGATTTAAATCTGACTAAATAGTAAAGATTATCCAAAATCGTTATTGGGATATCACTTCATATATTATGCTGAGTTACCCACTAAAGAAAAAGCACTTTGAATAGTAAGGAAGACAAATTATTCCTAGAAACCACATTAACAGGGCATAAGGCATCTGTTTAAATCCAAATCCTTAGTACCCTTTACTATATAAAATCTGTCTAAGATTTGATGTGTGATATGATTTCTCCTTCTTCTTAAGCTGCTATTACTCTGACACAGTCGAGGCCCAGATTCACATCTACAGAACTTCTGAACTGACTGAGACTTCAGTTGACCTTTGTCACATCATTTGTGGTCCAAGAATAGGCAAGTGTTAAGAGAAAATAGATACAGGTACTAGTGAAAGTCATTGAAAAAGCTTTACAAAGGGATAAATTTAAAAATAAAAAACAAAAACTGTATATTTTGATATAGTTCTGTTGCTTGCTTGTACAGTAAAACAACTGTGTTGTTTTTTTATCAAGAACTTTACCAATGAAATATAAGTTTCTATGTGCAAAATAACTAGCCCCATGATTAGAAGCAGTATTAGATGTAATGACACAATTATACAAGTACCATTTGGATTGTGCTGGTTATGTATTTTCCCAGATTGTATTCTGATTTTTGGCCCTTCATGCAGTGTCTTAGCAATAGTGAAAATTAAAAACTGCCAAGAGAAGGGGGTAGCAATTCTTCATCAGTAAAAAAAAAAAAAGAAAAAAAAAGTATTTCGTATTTAATATTTTGCCCTTTGTAATATAGCACTTTTATTTAACTAGGAAGCGTCTATGAAATAGCCAAAGTTTTACAAGCAGTTATTAACTTCATGTGCTGATGGAGTATGTCAACAATACCATCACTTCCCACCCTTCCCCCACAAAACAAGTCCTAAATCTTGTGGCTAAAACCTAATTTATATCAGATTTATGAAATAAAGTATTTTCCTATTATGGTCAAGTGAGTTTGGTTACCATTCTAGTGATTCTTTCTATGTAATAAGGCAATTACAGTTTCAAGCAATGAAGGCTGGTGTAGACTTGAACATAATATATTTGGTTTATTTTTCATCAGTTTGAACCAGAAGGGGAAAAAAGGTCCCACTATCAGCTAAACTATATGCAAACACGGTTGTATAAAGTTAAGGGTTAAAAGGAAACCTCAGTAGAATTACACTAATACTGAAGTTAAAAGGATATCCAAGGTGATGATAAAGTGTGTGTTGGTAGTTACTAAAAGAACCTTAGCTGTTATTGCCTTGTATTTCTATCCCTTGTTTCAGGCTTCATGATCCAAGTCTTAGTCCAGGTTTTTTTTTTTTTTTGGACATTTGCAATATATTTGCCAGTTGTGTTCTGTGTAGTCTGAATTTGCTTTCTGTAGTTGAACAAGCGTCTTAAAAAGTCATTTGTAATTTATTGAATTACTTTCTATGATGTTCTATAGAGCAAATGGAAGTTTAATTATTTTTTATTAAACATATTCTTTGACTACCCGTGATGTTGGCCTCAATATGTAAAAGTAATGCTGTGCAAGGATTAAACATTTGTCTTCCAGCAGCAGAAGTTAAGTCTCAATGCTGAGCTTTAAAACAGGAATTATTCTTAAAACCTGAAAAAAGAAAAAAACCAATCACAAAGCAGCCAAGCCTGTAACATACACACACACACACACCCCCCCTGCCCAAGATCATCCTGTACTCTTGTATAACTTTACTGGGAATCAATGTCCTCTGATTCTGTTGCCCTTACAAAGCTGTTGTTCCCAGCCCCTCAGTAGTTGTGGGTAGGAAGGAATATGTGATCTAGGTTGTGGTTTTGATTTGAAATCATGCTGCATCTCATGTTGCAGGTGAAGCATGTGGCAGTGAAGTACCATTTGAATCTTTCTTTTTGAAACTTTGCATTACTTTCCATGTGTTAATTAAGCCTTTCAGTTATGTGCACAGTACTTCCTATTGCTGTTTTTCATATGTTTCACACAGGGCACAGACATTTCTCCTGAACCTGAGTTGTCTCCTGGCTGGCTGATGCTGCCCTGTTTCTTATCCTGCCATTGCATTTAAGTGATTTGATGGTTTCCTCCTTATTTATTTCAGTCTGAATTTTGTCTTCACATCATGATCATCCTGTCTGAGCTTCTGCTTCCTCAGATCTGTACACAGGTCATAAAACCTCATATATACATGTGTTCCATTCTCAGGTTCTGTTTCTTTTTTCCCTGAAAGTCCTGAAGTGTATTTGAGATTGCATTTTAGAATTTGATCCTACTAGTCTTTGAATTAAAATATAAGCATCATTTTAGAATTCAATCTTACTAGTCTTTGAATTAAAATATAAGCAGGATCTATTTTTTCAATGAAACTACCTCTGAGGAACAGATGATCCAGGCACAATACTGGTGGTTAATTTCTGTCACTCTTTTGAAGCTTTTTAAAACTGTAGCTGGATATGATGAGACTATTAACAAAGTGTCCCAGGCAAACTCCTAACATTTTGTCTCTGAGAAAATGATTTCTGGCATGTTACTTGGTTGCCATTTATTGCTCTGTACAGTGGTGCTGCTTGGCAAGCACCAGAATGAAGGTTTAGAACCAGAGTTAACATAAAGGGATCTGCAGTGTGGTGCTACATCGAGTTACTTGTGATGTGCAAGTTGCCAACGTTTAGTTGTATAAACAGTTTCCTATCTACTTCTGTTATGCCTTTACTTATCTTCACTGTGGTCAGGCACATTTACACTGCTGTAGCTGATCAGCATTTACATCTGTACATTGTTGGGACATTTAGCTCTTGTTGATGTCTGCAGAGACCAGTTGTACTAGTGCAGCTACAGGAGTGTACAAAACAACTGTCCTGTCTTATCTAAATGTCCCTAATGTTACACAAACAGGCACTATAATTTCTTTGTTATGTTTAGAGGAAAAGAAAACAAAGATATTAGCGTTCTAATTTTTTTCTGTGCTACTGCCTCCTTTCAGGCTCTCTCACATACGAAAGGAAAAGGCCATGCACAAGATTCTGTATGAAGTTACATTGCAAAATGAGGACTTTCTTTCTCTGCCTCCTGTCTGCTTCAACTGTGAAGGAGACCTAACAGTGCCCAGTTCTCATTAGTGTTCCAGGTAAGGTCTCATGAAAATAAGGGAGGCTGGTTTGGGAAATTCCTGGGATCAGATATGGTATCATCATCTGTCACTTTCTCTAGTGCTCAGCAAATCTTGATAGCATGTCCTCAGACTGTTTTCTGTTCTGAGAGGATAAAAGCTTTGGTCCCTGCCCCAGTCCCCCTGTCCCTTGTCCCAGTGTGCCTATCCTTATGTCCCTGTCCCAATCCCCCTGCCCTGCGTCCCCGTGTCCCTGTCCCTTGACCCTATCCCTGTCCGTCGGTCCCTGTCCCTTGCCCATGCCCGTGTCCCTATCTCTGTGTCCCTGTCCCTCTGTTCCCGTGTCCCTGTCCCTCTGTCCCCGTCCCTACCTCTCTCTGTCCCTGTGTCCCTCTCCCTGCCCCAGTCCCCGTGCCCCTTGCCCTTGTCCCCCTCCCCGTGTCCCTGTCCCTCTGTCCCCGTCCCTACCTCTCTCTGTCCCTGTGTCCCTCTCCCTGCCCCAGTCCCCGTGCCCCTTGCCCTTGTCTCCCTTCCCGTGTCCCTGTCCCCGTGTCCCTGT
>NW_008670830.1:0-18631 GCF_000695815.1 Acanthisitta chloris
CACTCCACCCCCACTCCACCCCCCCCTCCACCTGCTGGCACTCCAGGGACTTTCTCTATTGTAGTACATAGTGTTGGAGTGATCCAGGTACCTGCTTATAACTGCAAAGAGTTGTTTGGTGGGATTCAGTGGAATTGTTCCCACAGCTTCTGCATAATCCTCAGTGGTTGCTTTGTTTCTTGACATATTACTGATTACTTGCCCAGCACACAACTCTCTGAAAGAACATCCCATAATGGTGCAAGTAGGTGTAGTAGGTGTTCATTTGCAATTGTGTACATTGTTTTTCAACTAAAATCCTTACTTGGAATCCATCTGCTAATGAGCAGAGCCTCTTTGTGTTGAATATATCTTTTCTCCACACCCCTCATTTCTCCTGTACTGAGTGCAAAGTTGTTTTGAAACACCATCAGAAATGTACTAAATGGACTAGCTGTCATTCATTGTTATAAGGGGCTATATGAATAAGACAGTTTTCTTCCCAACAGAAATGTGTACTGATGGTCAAACGACCTGTAAACACAATCTGGCTCTCATTAAAGTTAATGGGAATCAGATCTTAGATTTGTGTGACAATTGACAAAACACAACTTAGTAAGAAAGTTTGTTTAGGGGAAAAAAAGGTTGCCATCAGCTCTAAGATGCCTTAAATATTTTCCCCCTTGCTGTTTCCCTATCTTTTGTTTTTCTAAAATTCATTTTAAAAAAAGGCCTTCTAAAGTGTAACATTTGAAGTATTTCCCCATCCCACAGTGCTTTTTTTAGGTATTCCTTCTGCCTTTCCTCAACCTGCAGAAACAAACGAGAGCTTTTGCTATGCATCATACTGCAGGTCTTATTTTTTTCAAATGAAAAAGTAATCTTTCAGCAGTTCAGCACATCAATTTAGGTGAGACATTACCTAAAATGGAAGGCTGAAATTTTTTGTTTGCTTTACCATGATGCTACTCTTTACAGCTCTGATGCAGAAAATATTGAAATGCTTTGCTTTTCCTTTCTTTTGTTTTCTTTTCTGCTTGTTTATTGTTTCTTAGCTTGGTTATGTCCAGTTCAACACTAAGTAGGCAGCACTATTAAATTCTAATCACTTGGTTGAACAAAAGCCTGCTTCATAAATCATTCTTTAATAGCCTGTCTAAAATTTCTTTAGGGTGTTGGAGCTGCATTGCAATGTTGCTTAGCTGATGAGACTCTAATTATAGAAATTATACATCCAGCAGTTAAACCAGTAAACAGACGTTCTCAGATTGGGGCAGTAATCCTGTGTCAGTTAGGATCTTTCATGTTGATTCTGGATTTCTGTCACTCTCTAATCCTGCTGTGCCCTGAAATATCTACTATTATATATTACCTCTGTACTGCTTGGACCTCACATAGAGAGATGTCTTAACTGCTGTTTATAGCCTGTCTCACTAGATTGCTCATTTAGAAGTAGACATAAGTGTTTAAGCAATCAAAACATAATTAAAACTATTCTGGAGCATGAGGCAGTACCATTGAATACAATAGAGAAGAAAGAAAAATCACACTCCTAATATTTTCTGGGTCATTATTTTAGTCTCCTGGATATGTTATAGAAGCTCAATAATTCAAGAAATACTACTAGCACTGTTGTTTTATAACAAGGAGTAAAATTAGAGGAGCTATAAGGTTCTTGTGAAGCGATTTCTGTGCCATGCATGACCTAACCATTCTGCCTTCTCTATTTTTATACTTTTTTAATAGTAGTTATTTCTATCACAAAGTTTGGCAGTATTACATCTACACCCCAGGAACTGGTTGAAATGATGAAGGGATCATGCAGTTTAGAAAATATTTATAACAAAATTTCCTTTTAGCAGCATAGGATGTACATGAACATTAGCTATTAGATAAGAGTTGCAGGAGGAGGGAGATATGGAAAGCTGCAAGAAGACTTCACTAAGTAGTTGCAGTAAAAAATTAAAACTACTGCTCGTTTTATTTTTTTTTTTAAATCTTTTTGTTATCAGTTTTTCTTTATGGTATTATGTTGTGACCTGAGTTTAGGGACAAAACTTCAGTTTCAATCCATCAGTTACAGTATTCCTACAATAAATCTAAAAACTATAATTATTTTTATTAAATGCAAATGCTACCTAACAGAATGTGCAGATTGCTGGCAGAAACAAGGTTCAGTCAGTGCATTTAATTGAATAATCTAACTCAGGATATGTATCTGGGAGGTTGATAAATGGGAAATGTATCTGCTGCATTCTCCAAAACTCTGAAACAAAAAAGTGGGCAGGCTGCTTCCTTGGTAATTTTGTTGAGCGACAGAAGAGTCTTCCATCTGTCCTTATGTTACTGAGCTGTATTCTGTGGGATCAAGAACCTTCATGTTTGAGGGGGTTTTTTTTAACAGTTCTCTGTATGCTTCTTTAGCTCAAAGGCAGCAATCAAGTTTGTCTCAAATTTACATCTGTGCCTGTCCAGAATTTCCCAAGTTGTCATGTTTATAGCTTAACAATCTTGGACTGGATGGACTGAAAAAGCAGTCATCATTTGGCAGATAAAACAATGAAATGCTTCCCAATGACAATCCAGTATTACCACTGAGTTTTGGTTTCAGACACTACATGGACACAGAACTACTTTTACTCAGCCATGAGGCTAAACTAAAGTTTTCTCATCTGACATTACTGTATAAAAAGAACAAAGCAGAGCCTATCTATCTGCTTAAAGTGCTAGTGGGACAAAAGTCTTTTTCTGAGCCTTTTATGCACCAGGCACTTCCATGCACCTGTGAGCCTCTCCTGACCTAGCGAGAAGGAGAAAATCTCAATGCTCCCAATATTGTCATTGTCTCTCTGGGCTGGAGTTTAGGGGTACACAGGGTCTGCTGCCGTAAGGATGAACTCAAACTGATTTGCTCCAATTGATTCTCATCTTGATTTAAGTTCTGGCAGAGGGGAAATTACTAACAGTTTACTTTTATGTCAGCATAATCAAATAAAAGCTGTTTGAAGGGTAATAGCTGGAACCGTAGTTAGAACTTGTAACAGAAGCAATTCAAGAATGATAAAGGCAATATTAATTATTTTACAAGTAATTTCACAGAATATGGTGTCATGAAAAAGAATCATGGTTAGCAGTCATCTAATTCCACAGAAAATTTGAGCCAGTCCAGTTTATGCTTGTCTGCAAATTTGTTTACTACAATAATCTTCAATGCCTGATGGTTTGTTCATTCAAAACTTAGCAGGAAATGGTTCAGGAGTTCTTAAAATGTTTCTGAAAACTTATGTATTGGCTAACTTTTATGAAGTCTTTTAGCAACCCTTACTGTGTTCTGACAATTGAAAAAAGATGATACCACAAGCTGCTTTTTAGCAGAGTTTTTCAGAAGGAGTTGTTATCTGTTACAGGAAGACGGTACTACATCTTTGCTATGGCCCTTACTGCAGTGTAGGCAAAATAGATACTGAGAGACACTGAACTCATGTAATTTCTGTGGGCTTTGAATCCATTCCTAAATGTACATTCCTTGCAAGGAGTGAATACAGGGGTTACAGAGTAGTTTAATTCAGCACAAGTTGCATAATTCAAATAAAAGTACAAAAGAGTTCAAGTGCTCAGCAGTTTCTCATTGCTCACAGGATCTTTTTTTCACAATATCTGCTAGGTTGCCTGTTGTGAGGTAAGCTTAGTCATTCCTGCCTGCTGACTTCTACCACAGGCAGGCAGGGAAAAGCACCATCACCACCACCTTCATGGACTTGCTGGGTCTCTAAGAAAACATAATTTAAGCATTCACACACACAAAAAAAAAAGGAAGGGTTTTAGTTCAAAGGTTGTTCTTGCCTTTGCTCTGATAATTTTCAAAAAAAGGAAGGGTTTTAGTTCAAAGATTGTTCTTGCCTTTGCTCTGATAATTTTTGCATTGCCCTGCTGATGACTTGCAAGATGTGAATTCACAGGTTGTACTAACATAAATGCAAATTTTGATATTTGTATTCATTGTAAATACTTACCTAAGAGGCTGCCTTTTACAGCAAAGTTCTACTTGGACTGATGTTGTGACAAGTTCATAGTAACTTAGCAATTTCATCTGATGAGCATAAGACACTAGAATAACTTTAAATACTGTAACACTAAATCAGTGTTTAATTTTTGTTATGGATAAAGTGAAACAGATACTTTGTGAAGCCTAATGTATTCCAGTCCAATGAGCATTTGCTTCTTATTATGCATATTAGCAAATGATGTGTTAGTAAATTTTAGTTGAAACATGACCTTGGGCAGAATAAGCACCATTGCATAAAATCCTAGAAGTCTACACTAGGTATGTAGAAATTAGCTGCTTCTTGTTGTTGTTTCAGCTTTGGTTATTTAACAACCATAGTTAACACCATTAACTTTGCATCTCTTTCTTTCATGATAAACCACTATTAAAACAATATTTTATTAGTCGTGGGAGCATCATACACTGATGTGCAGATTGTGGAAGATGCTCCATCACACAGTTTTATGTACAGCACCTGGCTCACCATGTCAGCTCACAGGTCCTTGCTGCAAAGGTTTCTGGAGGTTTCCTCTCTTGCTACAGTTCCACGCACAGCCATCAGGTCTGTTTTCTGTTGAGAAAACAGCTCAGTAGCATTATGTTGTGTTGACACCCAGAAATGACTCATCTCTGTGTCTTTTCTGGAAGATGCAGTTTAAATCAGGTCTCCTGGCTGCATGCTTCCTCTTGCTCCCCTTTTTCCTTTTCTTCTTCACATTCCTGGGGAGAAACCACAAATACAATAAGGCTCAGGCCGCAAACAGCAATGATCAAACCCTTCAAGAGCTTTCTATTAATTATCCATTTCAGTAGATTTTCCTGCTCGGTGACTCATTTTCTTTCAGAAGTTTTGTGCTAATGTGATTGACACCTCAGTTTTATACCAGGAAGTACAATTTTGCTTGCAGCTCAGTTTTGTGGGAATCAGAGAGAATTTCTTCTACTCAGTGGTCATTGATCAGCTTATTAATTAGCAAGATCTGAGTGGTTTGCAGTAGGTGGATGTAAGTAAATGACATCAAAAGCAGGTTGGCTGCTACTGCTCCACAAAGCAGCTGAGTCCTGCAGAATCAACACTCTGGCTCACATGATGTGAACTAGAGCAGTCTGCATAATGCAATTATAGGATAAATAATTAGCTGCTTAAAACCCTGCCCAAATGCACCTCCTCCAGTACAAATATATTGTTGGACAGTTTTCTAAGATCTTCTGCAGCACTTGTACTTGTCTCCACCAGGGCTTGTTTCATTCTGGTATTTTGGTATTTGATGTGTGCTTGTGTATTCAAGTTCGAAGGAAAATGAGAGGGAAACAAAAGAGTATTGATTTGTCTAATAACAAGTCAATTACACTTAATATGTGTTCTTCCTCAGGTGAGTATAAAAGGATAATAAATCCTAATTTAAAAAGCAGTGATTAATTCAATCAATCTTGTTCCATGCTGTCATTTTCTGTAGGTAAACAACTGAAGAGCTCTAATAGCAATTTCCATCCACTTCTTCCATGCTCCAAATGCTAGTGCTAGCTACATTGAACAATACTAGTTATTTGAAAATATCTAATTATTTTTAATTAATATAACTGCTTTTAAGTAAAGACAAATACACAGTAACTCAGATTTTTCCCATTTCTTGTATGTGCTTGCACATACATGCAAGCATGTGGTGTGTACATTGAAAGTGATGTCTGTACTTTGTATACAGTTAAATGTATTTACTAATCCACTGAATAAGAAGTGGAATTTTAGCCTAAATTAAGATTTCAAAGAGAGACTCAAAGGAATATGCAATTCATAAGAAGGAAAATAATGAACCTTCATGTTGTTACAGACACATATAAACTAAGTCAATACATACTGGGAATACACACATGCCTTACCATCATTTATATTTATTTTCTAGTGTGCCGTTCTGTTGGAAAATGTTGATTAATCAATGTGGAGCTAGAAACTCTGTATTTTTAGTAGATTTGTTTCATTCTAACAAAAGCAGCTGATTCATTCCTGTACTTGCTTTTAGGTTGGCTTTTTTTTTTAAAGTTTTTGCTTGCTTCACCAGAAATCTGACTTCCAAAATAACTTCTGCCCATTTCTATGTTTAGATACTTATTAAAGTATATCAAATGCATTCTGCATTTTGTAGACTTTCCTCATTAACAAGGACTAGGCTGAGAATCTGCGTGTCTGAGCAAAATTACCAACTAAGTTTTTATTTATATTTTTTACATGGTGTATTAGTGCCACCTAAAAAGCCTCAAGTATATTTTCTGCCTTTCTTTCTGAGAAGTGGCAAAGAAATATACTTTCTCTTTGGCTTCCTTCCTGCTGCACATGGAAACTTTATTCATTATATTTTCCCTAATGATAAAGAGGCTCTGAGGCTTTCCGAATGTGGAACATTATTTTGAGGCTCAGTGGCTTCATTTGTTTTAGTGAAGAAGCAAAGGGATAGGAGAAGGAAGTTGGGTAGGGAAATACTTTCAGCTCCTGTGGGAAATATGTCTTGACCAGCTCCCTCTTGAGAAAGTTATGATCTACAAGAAGCACTTTCCTATGTTTTAGAAGATATTTAAATTTCTAAGAATGCACATCTAACAGGGCTTCTTCAGTGATGGTGCACTGGGTACTTATTTTGCTGGATTTTCTTCAGTTCTAAGACAATTGTTTTCCCATCCAAGTGAGGAAAGGTGAACTTACCAAGTGTGTTCCATTGTTCCTTCCTACTCTTAGTTCTTCTGTTTTAACGCTCTGGCTTAATTTTTGTCCCTCTTCTATTCTCTGGATGTTTATTCTCTCTTCTTTCCTCACTATTCTATATTTTAATTCAATTTTATGTTTCTTAGTATGTTCCATTGTTTATTCTTTCCCTCCATATACATTTTGCTGCCATTTTCTCGCATCTTCCTTTTCATCTTGTGATATTCCCTGTGCTGCTCAGCCCTCTTTCTCTTTGTTCTCGCTCCAATACCTTTTTACAATTCATCTTTCTCACTTTGTGTCATTATTGTTCTCGCCTTTCTAAGGTCCTTCTCTGTATTCCAAGCTGATACTTTGAGAAGCAAAAGCACTAGTTGGGGATTCCTTTTTCAAATATCCAGGAAAAATTATTCCAGCTATAAAATATGCTACACAAAACAACTGCTCCTCTAATTAGCACCGAATAAGCTTCCCCTGTTGTTCAACTGCAAAACTTTCCATCACAAGTGGGGATGTCATGACATAGAACATATCCTAAGACGTGAATTATGGAAAGAAGAAACTATATCTAATTATTTTAGAGAGTCTATGGTTTTTTTTTCTAATTTTTTTATCAGGAGCTTGCATTCATCAATAATATTAGAAGACAATATTTTTTAAATTTATTTTTTTTAAAGAACCCTTAATTTTAACCTTTTTTTTTTTTAATTTATTATTTCCTGGGTAATAGTTTTCTCTTTTCAACAGGGAAAATGAAACATTTTGATATTTTAAAATGCTGGTTTGTTTTTTTTCCAAATTAAATTTTAACAGTTGTCACAGCTTTAAAAAAAAAATCAGTATGAAAGAGTGCATGTTCTCAATTGGGAAGATGTCCTAGCAGAGGTTGTCTGAAAGATTTGAACAGTACTGGTGGTAGTTCAGTAGGTCTTGGAGTCAGAGTTAACTGGTAATTAGAAATTATTGAATATCTGTTTAACTAGACTGAAAAACAACATAGTTATATTTTGCAACCTAAAATTAGTTTGAGTGGCTAACCTTAAAATTTTCTTTGCAGAACATTTTTTATTCTGATTGGGGTTTTTTTTTGTTGCATTTTTTTATTGGTTTGGTTTTTTTTGGTTGTCTTGTTTTATTTGTTTGGGGTCCTTTTTTTGTGTAATTTAAACAAAAACCACAAAAGATTGCCCGAAACATAACTCGACGACCACTGTCGCAGTTTTAGTATTTTGGAAAGAATTAAAATCATCCCCCAGTACATTTGAAGTCTTTGAAATATTTGAACTGTTACTATGGTCCACTCAGCAGAAGAAGCCTGTTTTGCTACTGCTACAGGAACAAACAGCAACGACCTGTGTTGTAAAATATGATAGATTTTAAAAGATTGTGATTTCCCCTCATCCCACTTCTTCTGAAATCTGGAGTTTGTGTGCTATTTCTAGGACTGCAGAGGAAAGTGAAAAGATTCTGGTAGAATGTAAATCATGAGATCATTAACATTTCAGCCCAATTTCTCTCCAGCAATGTGTAATCGTAGCAGAGATGATTGATGGGATTGGGGACCCACAAGATAGATATGGGTCATTCTCCCATATTTCCTCATTTTACTTCCCCTTTTGCTAATCCTGGTTTCAGATAACATCACTCAATCAATTTCACTGCTGATCTAGAGCTGTATTCTTCTAATATCAGATATAATATCTGATATATCTCTGGGTAGATATATGTTCTACCTTACTGGTTTTTGTGCATGTCCCCTATCTTTTTTGTTTATGCTCCATTATAATATATGGCAGAAATATTTACATTAATATAATTGGTTTAGTCCTTGAAACTGTAAGGTCTTTTTTTTTCCCCTGTTCCCTTGATATAAAATTCCTCCTTAGTAGATGCAGCATTTAAACTAAAATTAATATCTATTTGCATTATGTGAAAAATAAAACGAAGGAAATTGTATCTTTTTCTTTCCCTCCCTGTTGGGGGTCTCATGTGACATGATAAAATATATTCTACTGTAAAATATTGTTAATATTTGTTTGTTTTCATGGTGGGAGAAGCAGAAGGGAGTATGGCACATGGGACTTTGGCTTGTCATATCTTTCCTCCATGCCTATTGATTATTTTTAAAAACCAAAGCAAACCACAACAGAATTCTTAAGGTTTATTTTTTTGAAAAAAAACCCAACTTATTTATTTTGAAACAAAATACTTGGGTGATATTGATGTAGAAAGTTCCAGCAGTGAGTCTAGGACAGAAAAGTACATGAAAGGTATCCTGTAAGAATGCATTTTGCCAGGTACCAAAGTTGTGTTCATTAGAAGCCATGATTTATGCATAGAATGCTCCAGGTGCTTGCTATGGGTGCTATCCTTTTGTCCATTGTAATCAGGGTTTCCTACGGATAGATATCATCTCTGCTGTATATGGAGAAAATAGTTTTTCAGCTATCCCATTATCTTTCCAAAGGCCTGCATGAAAACTAGAAAAGAAAACTGAAAGTGAATTGGTTTATATGTATGTTAAGCATCTCTGCAGATTGTAGCTATTAAGGTGTAGAAGTTAGAGTCTATGGGCCAAATATAGGGTAATCTTAGCATGCCTTTAATCCCCAGTTGTATCCTGATTCTGATTTAAATCTCACCTCTGCATTTCGTTGTAGCACTATGTGTTAATTAATTGCAATAAATAATTTATCTGTTGGTGTTTTTATACTATCGCTTTAGTATTTAATGAGATTCATTGGCTCATATTGAATGCTATTTCAAGAATATTTTCAAGAACAAAAGAATATATTTACAATACTAGAGAAGAGTATGTAGCTGGGCATACAGCTACAGTTTTTTGTATGCAGGTATGAAACTATCAGTTAAATCTTCAGTAGTTTTGTTTGACAGAGGAAAAATTGGTAATGCAGCTGTGGTTATTGTTTTTTTTTGTTCAAGAGGTGAAAGGTGTATTGAGATGGAGGAAAATGAGATACAGATTTAATGTTGCATGCAAAGAATAGTGTGTCTCAATGAACCAATAATTCTAGATGATGAGTACTGAGTGATGCTTTGTTATTGACAGCCAGCAGCATCCCAGTCCAAAAGGACAGTGTCACACACATTCCCTGGCTCTCGTACCAAGCCAGTTTGGTAATCCGTGGTGTAAGGATGACACTGCTGACTTCCAAGCCTGTTGTGACTTCATACACAAAGTCACTCAGTCTAGATGCCATATTCTGTAAGAGAGATAAAATGCACCAAAACTGCAGAAATTTCTTGATAAACTTGACATTGCTGAATTTCAATCTCACTTCATTCAACAAAGTAGATTTCAAGACTTATATCAAAATGTTCTATTGTACCAGGACCAGCACATTGTATCAAGGCAGCAGCATATAATATAGATTGGGCAGTCTGATATGGACAGTAATAATTTTTTGTTATTATGAAAGTATAGATTATTGATATTAATAATATTATTTTAAAGAATAATAAAGTATTGGTCATGTTTAACATACCTATGTTTGTATTACAAATACACATTAATAAAGTAGAGAAAAACTATGAATTTCTTACTCCCATACCATTCCATTCTCCTCCTCCAGTGGTTATCTGTGACTGGATATGACACTGGAAGGAAGCCCTTTTTATTATTTTTTTTTCTCCAATAAGATCTTCAGGAAAGGGCTTTTATTACTACTAGAAAAATCTTCTGAAAGATATCTATATTTTATGTCATATTTTAGTTGACTGCAGTACAGGCAGTTTGGTTTAATATCACTGGAGCACAATATGCAGCAGAATATGCTGCAAACAGGATGTGGCCTGGCAGTTTGTGTAGCAGGATGGGCAGGAAGGCACAGTCTCACACCCATCAACTCCGTCCTGGATAACTGGAGTCAGCTGACTGGAAATTAACAAGTATGACACTTATATCCAAAGAGTCAGGAGGAGGATCTGGGGAACTACAGGCCTGTAAGCATAACCTTTGTCCTGATCAAGGTCATGGAGGAGATCATCCTGAGGTCCATCACATGGCACATGCAGGGCAACCAGTGGATCAAGTCCAGCCAACAAGGTTTATGAAAGGAACGTCCTGCGTGACCAACTTGATCTCCCATGAAAAAGCGGCCCGCTTAGTGGATGCAGGGAAGGCTGTGGATGTGGTCTCTCTGGATTTCAGTAAGGCATTTGACACTATCTCCCATAGTGCACAGGTGGTCAACAAGGCCAATGGCATCTTGGCCTGTACCAAGAATAGTGTGGCCAGCAGGACTAGGGAAGTGATCATCTCCCTGTTCTCAGCATTGGTGAGGCCACACCTTTAGCACTGTGTTCAGTTTTGGGTCCCTCAATTTAACAAGGACATTGAGGCACTGCATTGAGTCCAGCAAAGGGCAATGAGGCTCATAAAATATCTAGAAAACTCATATGGGAAATGGCTGAGGGAATTGAGATTATTTAGCCTTGAGAAGAGGCAGCTTGGGGGTGACCTCATCACTCTCTACAACTACTTGAAAGGGAGTTGTTTAGAGGTGAGGGATGGTCTCTTCTGCCATGCCTGCTGTGAGAGGCCTAGAGGAAATGGTCATAAGCTGAGACAGGGAAGATTCAGACTCGATGTTAGGAAAAATCTTTTCTCTGTTAGAGCGGTCGGGCACTGGAACAGGGAGGTGGTGGAGTCACCATCCCTGAAAGTGTTTAAAAGGCATCTGGATCTGACACTGAAGGATATGGTTTAGGGGTTACAGCAGAGTGGCAGGCTAATGGTTGGACTCAATGATCTTAGAAGTCTCCTCCAACCTTGATGATTCTATGAATATGTCATTCCAAGGAAAGTCAGGAAAGAGCATCAGATTGATATTTTTCTGCTCTGAGTTTTCTGATTGAGAAAAAGGTGGAGTGGGAAGTTCCTCCCTGTTTGATTTTGGATTTTGTATTCAGGAGAGGAATTCTCAACTCCTTTTGCTGAAGCAGCAGGTCTCTTGGGGAAGTTGGTAGTTTGTTTGTTAGGAAGAATCACTTCAGGATTGCTTCAGGCAGCAGCTGAGTTTGATGGATCTTTCTCTTCCACTGAACTGCCTCCAGACTGAAAAACAGTTGAAGAATGTAATTCCCTGGTTTTAACAAGTTGTTCCTAAGTCAAATTTATAGCTGTAATACCTTATAATAGGCACCTGAAATTTTCAACAAAGTGAAAAAAAAATCAACTTTCCTTTCCACTTTGCAGAAATATCATATTTAATGCTTTTGGACACTGAGTTCAGATTATTCTAGAGATCAGTGTACATCAGTGTGTATCAGTGCATCTTGCTAAAAGGCTGCTGTAGTTACAACTATCTCAACAAAGAGGAAATGTATGCTAACATGCTTTAGCTACAAGAAAATGCACAATGCTAAAAGGAAAAATTGTTTATTGTTGGAAAATAAAACATGTACTGATATCAAACTAGAGTTGTACAAATCAGTCCTCTTCCAGTGAGAGCAGACAGATTAGACAGGAGAAATAGAATGGCCTGTAGCCATTACAAAGAGAAGAGAAGAGAAGGTAAGAAAGATTGATTTTGGCCTCATTTCTGAAAGGATTAGATTTTAATTTAGTAACTAAGAAAGTGGTTTTAAGATTCTTTACAGGATATTTTGCATTAAAATTTGTTATGATGTTAAACTTTTATTGTGCATAATGGGCAGACAGTTTGTAGACTTTGGCCTGAGAACCAGTATCTGAATTTGATTCCCACCTTAGCTCAGTGAGAGAACCCACCTCTGCAGAAGAAGGAGAGGAGTCTGATGGACACCCCATAAAGGAAACAGTAATTGTCAAGATGTTGCACTCTACCCTACAGGGGTGCCTTACACAGTCACCAGCCTTAGCCCAGCTACCACCACAGTAAGAGCTACACTGATGCAGGTTCATGAATCTTGTGCTTGCTCTTAAGATGGAACTGTTTTCCTCACTGACCCTTGTCCAGTGCAGAGCAGATTCATTCTTAGAGATGACTGCTTAGGTCAGAGAAGCTGGAACAACAATAAAGACTCAAAGCCATCCATACTTTTAGTGAACTTGACTTAGACTTGACTTAGAAACTGGCTTTCACATTGGTGCATATTTGAGAAATCAGCTTGTACCAAATGTGGTGGCATGGTGGGTTGTTTTTTGCTTGTTGGGTTTTTTCTTTCCTCTGAATGGCTTGTCATATCTCTGGACCTCATTTTTCTATTTGTAAAATAAGGAAGATCTATTATCATTAGATCTATTCTCTGATAGAGAAACAATGGAAACTGTACTTGTGTACCTGGTCCTTACTCCCCCACTTTGGATGAGGCTTTTTAGAAAAGAAGGTTATGGATCAGTCTGGTCCCACATGTGTGAAGATATGGTCAAGGTCCTGCAAAGATCTGACACTTCATTCTCTCTTTAACTTGTTTTAGACATGTTCATCTTTAGCAGAACTGTAAGGTTTAAACCTGAGAACAATACAGACTTACAACAGATAAGAACAATCATGCAGAGGAATGTAACAAATACTTTCCAGCACTGGAGCATGTCTGATAGATACCATATAGTTTGGTATCATTGAAGATCTGTTTAAACAGGATAAAATTTACCTTTCTTAGAGTTGCTTTCCTTTACCTGAAAATGCAATGAGTATTTGATGAAATCGTATAGTCCTTGCTCTCCATTTTACTTTGCCAGGTGCTCTTGGAGGAGCTGTAGGATCACATGCTGGAGTTTTCTTTCTGACTGGCTCTCTGGTTTTGTTTTTGTGTGTGTGCAGTTTTGAATCTGATTCTTTTTAGCTAGAATATGAGAATGACTAGTGATATCAGGTCTCTTAGTGATCCTGCTGAGATAATGCAGCCTGGTTGGAAGCCTGTGGTATTAAAAATATTAAAACCAGCAATAACAGACTCCTTCTTATAGCATTCATCTTCAATGTTTTTTTAGAAAGCAGCATATGCCTGGATGCATTTATCAGGACAGTACTCATTATTCTCCAAGGGATGGCAGGCTGCTGTCTCACCCTCTCAGCTGGGTACTGCTCCCTGTGCTGGGGCTGAGCTCACAGCATGCTTGTTGCACTGGGCTGTACTGGCAGCCTTGCTGGCAGGGGCAGAAGCAACAGGGCAGCCTTTTTGTGCTCCTAGAAGGGAGCAGGGTTTGTTTTTCATTAGCCAACTGCTCTGTGCCTTCATTCCTTTCTTCAGACTAAAATTTTACAGAGACAGCTTGGGAAAAATAAATTATTAATAAATGCAAATTAAATCCCAAGTTCTGTTGTTAGGGCAGAAATATATTACAGAGAGCTTGCAATCCACTGGAGGTTTCAGCTAAAGAAAGTATATTACTGAAAGTCATTATCAAATATAAATGCGTAGGCCTGAAGATGAGCCCTTTACTATCTAGATTTAGTTTTCCAGAGTATTTGCTTATTGTAGTTCACATTATGCTGACTTTATAGACTGGCAAGTAGTCGATTACGTATTTCCCAAACGAATTTGCTACAAACTACTTTATCCATGTTTGTTTGGAACTGTGAATTTTGTACACATCACTACCTGATGTGTAATCAATTAAAATTGCCTCAGCCTTACAAAACATGGAGCTTTTACCTAGTGTGCTCTTGTTTTTTCTTCTTCCTTTCTTTCATCCTTTCTGCCTGCCTGCCTGCCTGTCTGTCTTCTCCACATTATGCAACATCTAAGAAGCTCTCAGCCATGCACAAGCAAGAAGCTACCTGCAGTCCCAGACATCTGTGCCGGGATTTGACACAAAGGAATGAGTTTTGTGAATGCCCCTCACTGAAATAGGGAGGTTAATGTAACAGCTGAGTATTAACTAGGAGTGTTGTAGGGTTTTTTTCATAGGTCTGCAGCTGCCAGTATAACTTTGCCCAAGAGCATCAGGGCCTCTTTAAAAGTTTCTCTAGTGATTATCTGAAAACACATTATTCTTGTCTTGGTGGGCATGTTTGAACGTTGCAAACAGCACAGGATGTTGCACTCAATAACACATTGTAAACTCTCTACACAAATGTAGAGAGTCTTTGATCATCTTTAATTAATATGTAGATTTTTTAAAATTTATTTTTTTCATTAGCAGCGTTGTAATCATCAACCCTAAGAGCTAGTTTGCTGTTGGGTATTTCCAAACAGGCTGTAGTTTTATTATCAATAACTAAAGTAATATGGTCTGTTTACTTGATGACATTTATAAATGATTCTACTGAAAAAGAATGCAAGAATATAAAATGTGAGTTCTTCAAAACCTAATGATGGCCACAAAAACCTTCATTTCCAAACATGCCTTTAGGTTTTTCCACACATTGAACTCTGTATAATGAATGCACCTGACCTGCTTTATATCCACAATGTGCAGGTCATAGCCAAAATAAGTTATGTTCTAATATCAACTTACTGTGTTTTGAAAATGCATCCTTTTTTAGGTATTTTTTTCTCTTTATATGTCGAACTGCTATCACTTAATTTTAATATCCAAGACAAAGTACTCAGGTGCTGTGAATCATGACAACTCCTTTGGCTTTGCTTCTGCCAATTAGAATCCTCTGGGATCATGGCTTTTACAGTATTCTTTAAAAAGTGATAGTGAAATATTTCCTTTGTGTTACCTTGAAAGGTTGCACAATATTTTATTTTTCTGAAAGCAATTGTAATGGAGCATATGTCACCTAAAACTAATTATATCACTGTTTGGGCTTTTGAGCTTGTGCTATTGACCATATTGGAAAATGTTTTTAAACTATGAGACTTAGGAACTTGATTTCCTCTTCAAAGTTGATGCTAGACATTTTGTTTCAGCTGGCATCATGATGATACAATGTTATTTTGAAAAGTTGCTCTGCACTCCCATTATAACTCTCATTTAAGTCTTTAGCTGTTTCACAAAACTCCTACTTTATATCCTTGGTGAAACCCAAATTTAAAACTACTGGCTTATACCCAACACATACTTTCATATACTTTGTCCACATGCTGTGTCTCTCTTTTTTTTTTCTCTCCAAAAAATGTGGAGAAATCTGGTGGTTCATTTCTCTTCCTCTCCTGCTTTTTACAGCTTTACAGAGCCATGTGAGCTCTGGCATTGAACCCAGACAAGAAGAGGTCATTGCTGTAGGAACAAACTGCACATGGGACTGCATTTCTTTTAAACAGATGGTAGCCATGTACTGCTGCAAACAGACAAAGCTGTCTTGCTGCATCCATGTGCAAATGCGATGATTAGGGCATTCTTAGGGCACTGGAGAGAAGAAGATATAGGTTCCTTCAAGCTGAGGAGGAAAAGAGTCCCTGTTTCTCACCTCCTGGCTCTGTGCTCCAGCCAGAAAGCTGCTATGTGGAAGATAAACACAGGCACTGCTCCTGATATTATCTTTGCTTGAATAAAAAGAACTGATCCTTCTGCTTCTTAAACAAATCAAGCAAACAAAGAGCAGCTCTAGGAAGATGCTTATTGTGAAGAGAGAATTTTCAAGTCAGGATCCTGAGCAATGCCTGCATGCAGCCCCAGGTGATGCCCTTATATTTTAGAGAGAGGATGAGTCTATATCTGTTCTCTGACCGAAAACTTCACAGTTCCCAGGTCCAGACTATGCATCTGGATTTTACTCTAGAAGGAATTTTCCTAAAATATGAGGTGTTGCACCACCTGATTGCAGACACACTGATCATTCTTCATGTGGCTGACCTTTATTATTTCCTTGAGATGAAAAAAAATGCCAAAATTTTCAGTAGTTATTTATCAAACTAATAAGGCAAAGCAGTCAGGCTCAGTTTTCATGTGACATAAAGAAAACGAAAGTTTTTCCAGTTGGCTGAAATGACCTTTTGATTTAGGGCTAAGGATAGCTGCCTGTTTTCTAAGAGTGGCAAAAAATGTCATTAGCCAAGTATCCAGTCCTCAAAAGTTAAAACAGTAGGGGAGTAATTCGCATTACACTATCAAGTAGATTATGAAGGGCCATCATAAAGATCCCTGCCAACTTCTTTTTTTTCTTTATTTTTTTTCATACTGGATCATAAACATAAAATTACCTGCCTGATTTCTGACATGCCCCACATAGATTTGGTTCACCAAGGTCTTATTCTATCTAATATGACAAGAGTCCAGACTGCTTTATGCATAATAAATAAAGGCACTTGGGACATAACATTGTCCATGTACCCATGCCCTGTGCTATTTTTCAGGGACACACAGAAAGTTGAATGATTTTGGGCTTATATTGTTTGGGGTTTTTTTCCCCTCAGTTATTTGCGCTCAGGTGGCTGAAGAAAAATGTAATTATCTGACATAACAAGCAGCAGTTAGTTTGAATCCTAAATGAAATGTCAGTCAAAATAAATGGCAATGTTATGGAGTGATAGCATCCTCACTATGACTAAAGTTTGAACTGAATTTTCATTATGAACTATTGGTGATGGATACAAGACTTGTCAGGTCTCAAAAGGGAACCTTTACAAGTCTTTACTCAGATAAACAGGCAAAATCCTCTTGCAAGTCGTAAGGGTGCTCCCTCAGATAACACAAGGATGAAGGAAGCATAAGGGCTTAATGAAGTTTTCAGGTTAATTTTAGGTCAAAGATAGTATCTGATGTGGTGTAATTCTTATTCTTGTAATTGTTTTTCTTCTGGATGTGATATAATTCTTATTTAGCAGCCACATAGCATCATGCAGGTATGTGTTGTGTTAGAACCTTGTTTGAATGTTTAATGCTGTGCAGGATTTTTCAGTTGGCTCTTCCAAAAGAAATACTTGATGTGAAGGTCTTGCAAGTTTTAGCAACCTTAAAAAAATTGTGCTATTGCCCTGATCATAGCAAACTTTCAGTGTTAAATATAGCATTGTGTATCTGCAATTATTTTTCAAATGTTTTCATTGTTTTTGTTATTTTCTGACTGCACATCCTTGGGTCATTTTGCATCCTTTATGTCAACATGAAAGAGATCTGAAACAAACATTGATATTGCTTGTGTCTTACCTCCCCCATTCATAAAAGTGTGTGTGACAGAGCCACAGAGAATCAGGACTGATGCCATTTTCCCAACAGACTTGGGAATCACATGGTGCCCTGTGTGTCTCTGGGTCTTACAATTATTATCTACAAATGAAGCATGTAATAAATCTTCAGATAACGTCCATAGCTGATTATTTTGCAATCAGGAAGAAGTCTTCCTCCAGCATCACAGTCATAATGTTTTTGTTGTAGCAATAAATTGCTAGAATTTAAATTATATTGCTGTTGTCATTAGAAAAAGGATTCCATCTTTAAAATGCAGTAGATTGAGGCACTAATGGTGAGCTCTCTGGTATGGGCTGGAAGAAATCCCAGCCAATGCCTTCATGATGAGAGTGTTTGTCTGGGAGTGTTTGTCCCAGTGTCATCTGGGAGGCAACTGTCACCAAGGTGATTATGCTTATCAATATGTTTCCATCAAACCAGTGAAAAGAAGACCTAATAAGTTGCCTAACAGAAGGCCTAATGAGGTTGCTAGTGGTGTATGCCATAATAAAGCTCTTCATATTTGCATCATTAATCCAAGGGCACATTGTTCTTTTGGTAAATTCATAGATTCAGGTATCTGAGCATTAGTTAGAGTTAGTTGCTTAACCTATGTTATCTGTGAGAATCTGGAACTTGCCTCCCTGGGGTTTTGTTCCCCTGGTAGGAGAAGAGGCAGATAGCTAGTCCCTCCTTGGGGGAGATGGGGAAAAATAAATGTTAGCCATCATAAGGTGCTCAAAGGCTGTAGAGGTTGAGAGGTATTCAAGGTATAGAAATAAAATTAAAGCTTCTTTGAAGTTCCTAGCTACATGTGTTCTGGAGCCAAACACTTCAAATATTTCTCCCACTGAACTGAAGCAACCTGGGAATAATTGCCACATTTGGTGGCCACAGACACTCT
>NW_008670830.1:18645-30960 GCF_000695815.1 Acanthisitta chloris
TAAACCAGCACTGCTGAAAGGTGTATGAAGCCTTTCATATTCCATCTAGTCAGGAATGTTTCCACTTGCTTTTGATAGTATAGTCATCATTGGTAGTGGTGATGACATTTTTTTGGAGACATGCCCTATGATTAGGTCCATTTGGACCCATTATCAAGGTCTAAGGGATTATACAAACTACTTCCCTTCTTGTTATAATCCCTTGTTACATATTAACCATCTGGCTTGGTAGAAGCTGCCTCCTAACAGTTTTTCATAACTGTGCCAAATTCCAGTTCCCATGGAAACTGTTTTAAGAGTGCTTTAAGATTTGAGAGTAGTACCATTTGCTACCTAGAATGGGTCATATTTCCATTTTCTTCAGTCTTTGTATTTTCTTTCTTTTTATTACTAGTTAGTGTTGCCACCTGCCTGAACAAGAGGAAAGTTGTGAGATTTGGAAGCCAGTCTTGTATCTCAATTTCCATTTTTTATGTTGTGAAGAACCACTCTTAAAGGGTTTACAGTTGCTTCTTTGCATCATTTAAGAGTCAGTAAGGAAATTGACCATTTTAATAGAAGGTAGAAGAACAGCAACTTCAAACGTGTAGTTTTAAGTTCTTTAAAGGGGATTTTGGAAATGGTTAAAAATGCTTTTCTCATCCATGATTAGATAGGCTTATTAAATATGAATGGAATTGTGATGATATCTCAAAGTATGTGCAGTGTCAGTGCATGTATAGCTCTTGCAGGAGGTGTGCAGGCCCACTTCACAGAAAGGTTTTCAAAGCTATTCAGCTTTGAAAGGTGTTACCTAGCAATTCCATGGAAGAAATAAATCTTTGTTTTCCATTCACAGGAAAGTGATCTGCTGCATTTGTTAAATATTTTCTAGAAAGAGATTAAATGTCACAGTTGCTGAGGTCTACTCAACCATTGCACTAAACCAAAGCATTACTTAATAATCCCATCCTAGATTCCACTCACGTAGCCACAGCCTTGGGACTAAAGAGCAGGAAAAAAAATACAAATTTCAGAGATGTCTTTCACTCATGATGAGAGCAAAGGTTTTGAATATTTCTGTGCTTACATGTTGCCATGAGATGCTATTTGTAGTATGCCATAAAAGTGTCATCTGTCTTCTACTGTCTGTTGACACATTTTCTGTGAATTATTTACATATATGCAGGTTCCAGAGAACACTCTGAGGATTAGAAGGGCAGAGGTAACCTGTCATGACAGTATCTATTTGGACTTAATATTAAAAAGATTTAGTATGTGATATATTTCCTAACCAACATAAAAAATGTGGCTCACTGCTAGAACAAAGGTTTGCTCAAGGTGCATAGTGGACAGAATACTAATTTCCTGGCCATTGTTGTTTCCAGATCCTTGGTTCCTCCCATAGAATCCTTCTTTCATAAAAGCACTTACTCAAGGAGTTGAATTAGTGTCCTGTTAAAAGGTGATATGGGGTTTTATGTATGTGCTTAAATACCTTCCTGAATAGTGCTGAAATTAGGAATCATAAGGCTTTTGCTAAATCTCCAATTGTTTATGCTGTCTGTGCTACGTACTGCTTTTCATTAAGAATGCAACATGGGAAATCATAGGTGCATTGGCTTCGTATAGGTTTCAAAAGCTCATTTAGTCTTTGGTTTAGCTAGCAAAAGTTAGACATAACAAAGTATTTTTGCAGATTTCTCTCTTCTGTTTTTTTGTTTGTTTGTTTGGGGTTTTTTTGCCTGTAGCATCTCCTAATAAGAACTGAGGTTTTCCCTAAGAATCCTGGAATCCCTTTTCTTCTCTCTTGCATGGTTTCTTTCACAGTCAAATTTCTGCTCTGTTCTGCTCTTCTGCCATAAAAAGGCTAAGAAATCTGCCTACTACAAACCTCAGTTTGTGGAGGGATTCTGAGACCAGCCTCACTGTAGTCACATTTCGCCTCAAGCCAGTAAGTGTTTAATTCCTTCTTCTAAAAGATCCGAACTTAAACATTCTTTACCCTGGGCTCTTTTTTGGAGTGTTACTCCTTAAATAAATTATAATAAAACTGGAGAGATATTCTATTGCTTAACACAAGATACAAATGGAAAGGCAGAAGAGAAGGCAGTGAAGATGTAGGCTCAAAATGGAGTTTGCATATTGAAACAGCCTCTCATCTCAAACAAAAATACATTGTACCAGGATTTCTCAAGTCATCAAATTGGTACATCAAACTAAAGGTCAACAACTGCTATTTAATCCATTGTGAAGTCAGGGTCTGATATAAATCTGAAGGGCAACCCAATATAATTAATTATTAACCTTTAAAAATTTTGTGTAAACAGGGAAAAATAGTATGATTCCAACAATCCCTGAGTAAAACTAGGGATTTTTGTGTCCATCACAAAATGTTAAGAATACATAACTCTGAGCAGAATGTAAAATCAAACATTTTTCAACACATTTGGAAAGAGGAACAAAAATTATGTGAACTCTTTATTGGACAACTGCTACAAATCCCTTGGAAAAAACCCCACTAACTTCATGGAGCTTTAAATATGTCTAATTAACTGAATGAGACAGGAGCTCTTAAATAACAGGTGCAAACAATTAAGTAATCACTTAGGCTGTTGTGAAAAATAAGATTCAAATAAGATCCAACCTGACTCTTTGCAATTTTATTGAGGAAAAGAACAAGAAAGATGAATCCTTAGAAATGCAGTATATGCCCTTTATAACTAGGACAGGAGAACATATGTCAACATCACTTGTTATCTCAATGAATGGGTGAAGGGCAGGAGAGGACTCAGGGGCCAAGGGGAGTACCAGATGCACAGCTTGTACTTCTGCATCTTTTCCTACCATGTCATAGAAATTTCGAGCATGTCTTACAAGTTTAGGTGGAAGAGAAAGAAACTGAAGCACATTAAAGTCCAAAAATGACTAAAAAATAATTTCTCACTAAAAATACAGGAAGCACAAATGTAGGAAGAAAACTGCAGTTGGTGAACCTCAGTCATGAGTCAAGATTTTTTTCTGCAACCTGGTGTGCTTTACTAGAGGTTATCATCTCTGAGCTGTTCATGTAGGAAGTGCCCAAGAACAGGGAGCAGCATCTAAATGAAAAAGTTAATTGATAGACTTGTTATATGGCAAAACACAGCAGTATACAGCTGAAAGCTGAAAAACCTTCATTCTAAATTTAAATTGCAGTTTACAGACTTTATAGTCCCTTTCCCATGCTGCAGCAGTATTTGCTTTTGTTTAAAAAAAAAAAAAAAAAGATACAAAAACATAATAAAACCAGTTCATATGAGAATTGTTGAGAAAATCTTGGTAATATACAAATGCACATGAAGATCATCCAAGTGTGCAAATTAAATTAAGAATAAAAGGTGGGGGAAGGAGGAATAGTTCCAGCTAAGGTTAAGATAGAGGAAATTCTTTAGAGCAGAATGGGAGAATATATTGTAATCACTAAGACTTGGCTGCATACATTGGTGGGGGAGAGAAAAAACAAAACTACAGTATACTTTTAGTCACAAAAATACCTTCAGGAAGCTTCCTTTCAGAGCTGACTGCTGTTCTCATCAATTCTTGTCCTCATATGCTGTTTGATGCAGCAATCAATGCCCAGCATACAGCAGTGTTCATATTGTACAACAGAAGTCTCCCAACTGTGTATGAAGACAAACTCCTAAAGATCTTTGTGTTCCACTATCAAAACCCAAAACTGAACATATAACAACAAGATTAATATATAGGGCCCATACTTGGGTTAGCATTGTGAAAAGGTTGTTCTGAGCAACATTCATGAGAGATGCCTCTCTGTGGTGTACAAACAGTACAGTTGCCTGACTGTGTTTCAGCTTCAGTGGCAATCACTGGATTTTCAAAGCAATGCAAGTCTCTGACCCGATTCAGGCTCTGCTTGTAGGAATAAAATGGTTTCCTAAGTTTTCAGTACATGGGCAGTTTTTTACTGTTTTTTAGCAGAAACACATTTATAAAACAGTTCAATTTTCCCTAAAGTGATAAGGTGTTCCATGTCAGCTGTGTGCTCTATTATGAAAGGGGAACTAGGATATTGGAAATGAAGACCTGTCTCCTACCCAAGGGCACTGTACACACCAGTGCTCTTCTAGTTGTCTGCAGTGGAGCAGACATGTAACATGAGTTTGTGTGCTGAACAGAAATCTGACCATTCTTGAGTCCTTTGCACTGACTTTTGGGAAGCAAGGACTCATTTCCAAAGTCTGCCTCCTCAAGCCTCTACAAACTCTGATGCAAAGGCAGCCCCCTGTCCCTGGAGCTGTGGTGATGATTGTGGCTGTGGAGTGGAAGGCAGAATTCATAAAAGTGGAGGGTTGGTAAATGGTGGCAGGATGCTCTGTGCTAACAGAGTAGTAGAATAAATCACTGAAGCCAACACTGCTGGACACACACGTATCTACTATCAGGGTTTCCACCCCAAGCCTGAAAAGGCTTGCGAAGGTTTAACTTTGTAGACCTTCTTATCCTGCTGTTGGCACGGACTGGCCATTTAAATACATGTAATTCTTTGAAGGATCAGAGCCTTAATTCCCACCAGATAAAACCACTGCCAGAGGAAACAACTGTGCAGTATTCAGAGATTAAGATTCAGAAGGTGGCATGCCAGTAGGGGAGGAAAAATGAAGGGATTCAGAGCTACTTAAAATGGCTTCTCCTTCCATTTGAAGCATGCTTCCTCCTGTTAGTGTATGGATGTATTTTACAGAAATGCAAATCTGGTCAAAGAGCTGGATTCCAATATATACAAGATATGAATCAGAGCTTTAACCCATTCCTGGAGTATAAGTGCTGTAAATATGCCAGCATATTTACCTCCCAAACATTTTTTTCACTTAGACACGTTTCATGTCATTATCAGAATTGTAGCAATTAAAGAATAGTAGGTTTTCTCATTTAAAGTACCATTTATTCTTAGGGCTGGTTGTAATCATAATTTAGGAGCAAATGCTGGGAAATATTGTTATTCTATAGAAAAAGAATGCATTATCATACTGCAATTACATAATCATGAGTGCAAGTGTATGACAAATGGCTTGGAATAAATTGTGGGTAGAAACCACTTCCAAATAACAAATAACCACTCATAAGTAGCATATCTAATTGCTTATCTGCCCTACGAATCCCTATGGAATAGATGCATAGGAAAGAATTAAGTAGTTGCAACAGCTGCTCTGAATTCAGAAAATAAAAGGGAAAACTGAAAATAACACAGAAGATAAAAACTGAAGCATCATGAAACTACAAAAATATGTCTTCATAGTATATTTTCTTAGTGACTTTATTGTGAAATAACTGTCCTCTTAGGGTTCTGTTGGATTTAGCTGTAGTGGACAATCTAAAGTAAAGTCAAAGCTACTTAGTAGTACCTAAGTTAGGATATGAAATATTCAAATTTAAAGACATAAAGTAACATGTCTCTTTTTTTTTGTGCCAAAGAAGGACTTTTATGCATGACTTATGAATAGGTTCCTCAGTGGGCCACAGCAAGGAGTTCCAAGGGCAGGTTTCAATTTCTTTTGTTTACAGAGACATTCAGTTACCGAAAATTCCGAAGCAAAGTGCTCCACTTGCCACTTCTGCCTTAGGTGTGAAAGTTAAGAAAGTAGAGGTAGATTTTTCCCTTATCACTCCATGTGCCAGTCAGACAGCTTTTTCCTTGGGAATGTGGCTGATGGCAAGCAATTGACCCTGTAGAATAGGAAAAAAGGATGCTTTAGATACGGAAGTATTTAGAATGAACAGCTTAATTTTGGGGAAACAACTTCATTCAGTGCTTGAGCAGGGAGGTCTGATTGTAATTGTAGAAATGGAAGAAACATCAGACTCCTGTCCAGAGCAAAATGCTGATCCCAAGCGAGTACCCAGCCAAGTGAGTCTTCTGTGTCAGCTGGACTATGTCAGTAATGGCCATTTCCCATAAAGTGATAGACTCATGGCAAGGTTGAGCCTTTGGCTTTCTCCCTGTGAGGCCAGCCAATTTTTCCACCTGGTAACCACAGGGTAGCATTGGAATTGATAGAAAAAGCTAATAGTAGCCAGCTACCTACTGATCATTGTCATCTGTGTCTTGTTAAATTCAGTTCCTAAACCCATAAACACCCTATAGGACTAACTAGGAATTGAGAAGTGTTTGACTAGCTTCCTTGTATATCTCTTGTCCAAGCTGAAAGAATCACAAATAAGCATAAGCAAACAGAAGGAAAAAAATTTTCCATTCTTTCATTTTTTATAGTATTGGATAAAGGAATTCTGTGTACAACTCTGAAACTTGTACCTTCCTCGGGTCTATATAAAAATATATCTGCAAAGGAGAGAGCTGTACAAAACTTTCAGGTGATGATGAATTTCCCCTGCCTTTGATTTCAGCACAATGAGTTTCAAGGACGCTGAGTTCTGATGAGTTTGGAGGTTGTATGAACATAAAATCATAATGCAAAACCAATTTGACTACTGAGTCTCACCTGGATTAATTTCAGAACCTTGTGAAATGGCAAATTTAGCATGTTTTTACAGCCAGGGTTGTAAAATGAGCCAGCTTTAATTGCAACTGGATATTAGGTTGAAATTCCTGTAAAATCAAGAGTGATAGCATGGGGTCTTTATGTGGTTTCATACATTATTGTCCACATGGTGGATTTTATTGCTGATGTCAAAATACTTTATGACATTTTCTGTTTTCAAATGAGATCAATAGACAGAACATACTGGCACAGTCTAGGAATGGTGCTTTGAAAACAAATGTCCTGATTCACATGATTTTAGATGAAAGATATAATGACACTAAAGTCAGGCATTGTATACTTATTCTTTGATATGTTGAAGTCTGGGAACAGGCTGGAAGAAAATAAGTGGAGGTAATGGTGAGATTTTTAGCCTCGTTTCCCTGCTGCTCAGTGACGTTGGCATCAGAGGTAATGTTCAAGAGAATGTTTGTATCACTGAATGAGAGGGGCTATTTGCTGTGACATCATTGCCCCTGAGAGCATGTCAGTTATACAATGCCTTTTTATAAGCCCTTAAAAGAAAAAAAGTTCCTCTCTGAAATTTAGCTGAGAGTTTGATTTATACACCAGCACAAAAAATATTAACCTTTCAGTGTCTTTACTGTGCCACAAGCTGTGTTTGATTTAATTGATTGCCTCATTGCATTGTTCTGTGAGTAGCTGGCAGTCTCTTGCTCCTGTACTCAGCTGCAGGAGAGAAGAATTTAAGCCTACATTTGTCAGACAAGCCTACCAGTGCTTGTTTGAGCCTCTTGTGTACGACTCATATCAGCTAAACTAATCTTTCTAATGTGATGGAAATTACTTCACCTGACAAAACCTGCTTTTGGCAAGGTTACCAGAATGAAAAGTGACCAAATGTGAAAGTATGAATAGGAGCTGAAACCATATGTTGCTAAACAGTTAAAGGAACTCATACTGTAAAGAAGAACAAAAAGGATGGACTGCATGATGGGTCAGGAACTTGAAGCCAGGAAATTTCAGGTCAGCACTGTGATGATTTTAGGGGTAGACGCTTTCCAAAGTGCTCAGCTGGAAAAAAGTACATGCTTGATTTCAAGCATTTTGCTTTCCTCCAGCACTCAGGAGTCCAGAATTCAAGTGAAGTGTGTGATTTTTTTGGTGCAGGACCACCACAGAGCCAGGCAAAAACAGTGTCACTTTGGAAAACTGCCTCTAGGTGGTATTATAAAAGCAGTTTGTGAATGCTTTGATGGTCTCACAATTAACAAAAAAATAAAATAAATTAAAAAATAGAAGGAGTAAAGAGCAAGAATAAAAATGGCTTAATGCTTCAGATTTCAATGCACAAAATTGCATCCAAGTGCCAAGTACATCCCTATTGAGATGCAAATATTGTACCTGGGCAAAGTGAGGCAACTTCTCCTTTCTCAAAGGACTGCACAAACCACTTAAGTCCATACTGTTGGCAAGAGTAGCTTTGATAATAACATGAATTATAGAATCAAAGAATAGTTTAGGTTGGAAGGGACCTTTAAATGTCATCTAGTCTAACTCCTCTGCAACGAGGACATGGTATTATAATTTATCTGCTGTCCACTGCTGATCACCAGAAAGCCTGGAGTACAAGTTACTCCTGCTCATATTACCTTCTATGTGTAACTTTTAGCTGTCCTAGAATATTTAATATTCAAAGTTCTATGTGGCAGGAGAAAAGAGCTGGGGGGATTTATTTCATTTTTTTCTCTTCTGGAATGACTGGGAGAAGCTCCAAGCCTTATTTAATTCTTTTTGTTCTGCAGTTGTACTGTCCATTGGTAGCTTGATCTTACACCATGAGGGACAATGAGATTTTTTGTTTGCCTATGATGGAAAAGAATCAAGTTTCATAAGACAATTCATGTATGCATTTGTTGAGATAATTTACTTCCAGTTACATCTGGTAAGGCAACACATGATGATAGTTTGGTGGTTTGATGCATGGGAAAATGTACAGATCAATATGTGGCTCTGAAAACCTTGTTTGTTTAACCTCTTCATGTTGGGTAAGTGGCTGTTTCATGATCTAACAACTCCCAAGCAGGTATGTGAATCAGGGAATCACAGATTGTGCATATGATTTGGCATCTCTCCATAGTGTTTTCAGAGGTAGACGTATAAACCCTCTGAAGTGATGAGAGTTCTTGTGACTTGACCTAATGTGGCAGCAAGCCCAGCTCGGTGCACCACCCTCTCAGCAGAGCTTGGCCTCAGTGTCATGCCAAATGTGTACACACCTTAGGTCTGATTCAAGTGACAGGCAAATTTCCATCTGTCTGCTGAATTTGGATAGCTATTCCAATAATAGTAACATGAGGTAAATAGCAACAATTCTTGAGATAGTTTTGCTGGAAGTGCCTGAATATTTGGATTATAGAATTAGACAAATGGATATTTGTTCTCTTGATTTAATCACCTCCCTTTGGGAGTGCATAGCTAAGAAAGGCAGACAGGAGAGTGAATTTCATCTGATACTATAAATTCAAATGTGTGACTCCAAAGAAAGCTTTCTGCTCTATTAGTCCAGTGCTGAGGTCCACCTTGTCCAATATCCTATCTGTAGCTTCAACCAGAGACACTAAGACAAATGCCATAAATATACTGTGTATAGGGTGATTCTTCTCTGCTTCCAGTTTCTGCCAGTCGTTGATCTGGGGATGGTGAGAGATGATGTTTTAGACACTTCTGGTGAAGAAAATGTGATGTTCTTCTATGAAGGTCATTGTGTTTTCAGCTCGCTGGCAATTTAGTTGGAAAGTTCAAAGGTACAAGTGTATAGACAGTTGAAGGTTAGAATATTGACCTTGAATAAAGAGAAAGAAAACATGCTTCTTTACTGATTGATAATGTACTAATGCCATGCCTTCTGTTGGCATTGTTAAAAACAAAACAAATAAACCCTCCCTTCCCCAAAAATGCAATGAATAATTCCTGGTGTTTGTATTTGACACCTGAAGTCTCTAACTTCCTTTATTAGTGTACTGAATTAAATGTATAGTAGGTATTTTCTGAATCTTGTATAGCTACAGGTCACCTGTGTGTTTGGCTTCTGGGTCTTATTTTACAGACAAATTTTGATACAGTTAAAGCAAAGTCACCTTTTTTACTGTCCAGTTTTCTGCAATTGTTTCTGTAACACTAGCATGGTTTTTCCAATAAGATGCAGAGAACTCTGATTCTTTAAGTGTATTTGCATGTAACATAAATTGGTTGCACTTATCACATATTAGGAATAGCATAGTGTTTTGTAGATCTAGGCCAATAACTGTGTTAATATTACCTATTAATCATTCTGCAGTAGCTCCAAGGTACCTCTGTAGAAGTCTAGTTATTTTCCTGCTACATGCTGTAAAAGTTTGGTGAAAACTGTGCATATTTGCATAAATCACAAACAGTATTTAGCAATTGCCTTCTTGTGTTTTAAATTGCAAAGGCATAAATTTTCAAGTATTTTAATGTTGTTTTATTATTTACTATTTCTATATCTCTTTGTGTAGGCCTTTTTCATCTTGTTGCTTTTTGCTGTCTGTTGCAATAATAAGTTTAATTTTGAAGATTAAACTAGCAGGACCATAAGTATCAGTATTTTTTTTCCAAACGAATGCTATTGTATGTTAATTTTTCTGTGTGCTTGTACAGTAGATGGAGCTTGGCACATTTTGTGCATTCAAGCTCTGGTTTTACTTTGATCTGAGACTCAAAACTGCTCAGGAGTCCTTTATGCTTTGTTCTTCTCTTGTTTCTTGCACTGAATGGATTTTCACATTGTGGAACCAGAGGCATGGAAAAATGGTGGTAAACAGCTGTGACTTAGAGCATCTGTCACTCCTTTCAGTTGTGCTTCTGTTGTCCTTTCTAGAAAGTAAAGACATGTAATGAACACACAGTATCACTAAAAAAAAGTAAAAATGCATATTTTTGTTGGTTTTCCTTTCAAGTATACTGACTATCAGTCTCATTTTCTCAGGTTGTAACCCTGAAAAATTAAGCTGTTAATTTGTATTGTTTTAATTTGTATAAACAGATCTTAAATGAATACAATTAATAATTTTGGTCAGGGACTTAATGCAGCAGATCCAGATCAAAGTAATTCACTATAGTCTAGATGAAACATCTGAGTATTACTGGAGAGTTGTGCATGCATGTACAGCATCTACCTTGGCTGTTAAATTAGTTAAATATACCTAAATTCAGATTTCTTGTTGATGGACTTGGACTATGAGGAATGTGATTGTAATTTATTTACCTTTATGTTAATAAGGATCACTACCAAGCCTTTAATGTTTCTTGAGCATGCAGAAAGCATCACTATTAGAAAGATCTCTTTAAAACTTCAAAAGGTACAGTTCACTCTAAGGGAATAATCTCTGTAAGTGTACACAAAATTATGACGTAGCATAGTGAACAGAGATCCTGCCACCCTGGGAGGGAGAGAGCCACAGTGCTTTCCTGAGTATTTGCTTCCTCCACATCAGCAGCATCCATCCCTCTCAAAGCAGAGGTTGTCCTCCTTTAGGAAAGGAGGGAAAGGTGACTCAGGCATCTGCCTTAGCTGACACAGTCCAATCAGCCCAGCTAATGAACTGTCACAATATGACAAACTCGATATGCAGTGGCCATAGCAATTGCTAAGGCTTTTCCAGCAGGCTAATTTGTGAAAGGTCCTGGCTTTTGCATTGTACCTTGGACATGCTGCAAGGAACCATCCCCAGGCCAGACACTCACAACTGTCCTGCTCTAATGGATCTGTCAGCACTTTTTCAACCCTGGTGAAAGCAGCATCCTCCTCACAGGGACAGGTTAGAGTTTAAACATTGCAGCATCCTTCTTAGTGCTGTGAAGCATATCACCTCACAGCTGTGTTTTATACAAGCTCATGAGGGAGAGCAGTGTATGTCATTTGTCTCCAGCTGTGAAGAATGCCCAGACGTGACCATAGCCAAGCAAATCCAGGGTGATGAAGAGCTTCAAGGAATGATGTGTAGTCTCACTTGCTTAGATTGAGGAGACCATGGCATATGTCTTACAATTTTCAGAGTAAAATGTGATGCCCTAATATTGTGCTAGTATGCAGGAAAGCACTGCTTCTCATGTCACAGAGATCTCATGCTCAGCTGGATGAAAGTATCAGAGCATCTCTGATCCAGGGCAGATGTTACAACATGGTCTTCTGGCTAAATTCTTTATTAATCAAAAAAAATGTATCAATATATTTCATTTTAATATTTAATCACATGCTAGGCAATGTTTAGATTGTGATTTGCTTGGAATAGAGGATTCTGAACTGCTTTATCTTTCCACTATGTAGGAATAAAATGTGTTTTGCAGAGGTTTGGGGGGTTTTCCTGCTCTTTTTGGGTAGCGATTTTTAAGCAAATAGAATTAATCTAAGCATTGAGAAATATTAATGTTTTTTTTAAATAAATAAAAATCAAATCCTCCTTTGAAAGAAGCATAGTGAAATCAGTGGAGATTAATTACCAAGAATTAATCTGGCCCAATGAATCTTGGGGGAATAAGTACTCAAAAAGAATATCCCAATAACCTTAATTTAAATAAGTCTTGGCAAAAATTAATTTTTAATTTACCAATAAATTTTAAAATATTTTTGACCCTGAATTGGAATGAAGAATTAAAAGTATTTTCTGCCAAACATATCCAAACTATTGGTGGGGATCAATTGAAACATTTTTGTATGATAAGAACAAAATATTTAATTCAGATTTGGTTTTCCAGGACTTCTGTTCTTTAAGAAAATTTAAGCTGTTTGGTTTTGTGTAAAAAATTTAAAAGT
>NW_008670830.1:31060-61160 GCF_000695815.1 Acanthisitta chloris
ATGAAAATGACAGTTTTGAGCTGCTCCTTTTTTGTTCTGGATAGAATTTCAACAAGATTAACATTAAATCTTTTATATATATATATTTTAAAGTTACATTTTTTACCAGATTTTGTGCCTGGATTTTATTACATACACCAATCAAGTCTGAGCTCTATTTTAGGGCTTTTATTTTTGCTTATAGAACTTGTCAAAGAAAAATTGACCATAAATTCACACTTTTTGAAGCACAACAATTATTTTAGGAATGTTGACCTCAGAGATAATGGGCCAAGTTTTCAGCTGATGTCAACTGATGTCACTTTGCAAAAAAACAAAGTCTCTGACCCAGAGCTGATTAGAGTTTGGTGTCCTGGAATTTCAAATAAAGAGAGTGGATTTTCTGATGAAGCCTCTTTATTCCTTGAGAGTTGATTGTGATTCATATAAATATACATTCTGTCAAAAAAAGAATAGAATGAATTATTTGGCACAGAAGTGCTGTTACAGTAATAAATGTCATAGACTTCATTCTCTGTGTAAAAGGAATCATGCAAGACTGGCACAGAAGTTTCCAGATCATAGTCCATGGAGCCCTTGCCTGTGGTCTGGGGAGAACCAGCTGGTCAAAGAGAGCTGACTCTCTTGGTTTCAAGCTGACAAAAGACATTAAAACATAACCAAACTAAAATGCTCCTCTTTTGCTTCAAAGCAGATGCTGCAGTTGTCACAGGCTTGTTGTGCAGTCACAAAGAATAAAGGAGAAAAATATCCACAAGCTTGTCTGTCAGCATTGCTCACTGGAAAACTGTAAGGAATTCTGCTCTTTAAGGCCACCTCTGTTTGTCCTGCTCAGATTGCACTTTCTCACACTGAAATCCCAAATGGAAATTGCTGTGTATTCCTGTTAGGTAACTCAAGCTTCTTAATAAGCTCATTGCAGAATCAGACTGCAAGTGGCTTTCTTTTTAAATGACCATGTTTTTCCCCTGTGGAAGACTTTGTCAGCAGTTTTAAGCTTGCCTATAAACACAAAATGGATCTTTAGCTAATGAGTTACCTTCCTCCTTGTCCTTTATTTTATACATTGGCTATCTACAGTATAAAGAAGTTGTTTCCACTACTGAGTGAGCAGGTGTCATATCAGATTGATAAGCCATTCAACAGAAAGCTGAAATTTGTTATTGCCAGAGTGATATTACCACTCTTTTCTACTGCTGAGAATTTTACCCACTTTCACTGCCCTGAGTGATCCCAGGGAAAAGAAAATAATAACAGGGATGGGATGAAGAAAAGAAAAAGAAACTTTAATAGAAAACATGAGTGTTCATGGACCAGTCTCAGCCTCCAGAGAAGTTGGGTGCCAAAATGTAGATTTTTGAATTTCCAATTGACCCTAAATAAAAATTATCATCAGTAAAACTCTGTTCTCAACATCTGCAGAGTTTTCATACCCAGATGTGTGTATAGCCAATTGTTACCATTATATCCATTTCCCCTATACTGAAGAACTTGACATTAGCTTATGCATTTGCATCTTCCCTGCTGTTGTTAGCAGGGTTCTGTGAGCATTGGATGCTGTGAATCATTAGCTGACCTACTTTTTATCAGCTTTTATCTGATGCCTTCTGGCTTCTTCAGAATATGAGCTTTTCTCTATGTGTGCCTCTTAGTCTCTCTTTCTGCTTAGTTTTCAAAGTTGTTTTTCTCCAAACTATTAGTGGGAACCAGAGGGACAACAACATCAAAGCCAGCATATATTTCTTTGTTTTTCCAGTTGTATTTGCCCTTAGGTAGCATTTTGAAATGACTAGTTGATAATTATAAGGGAGGTTACAAAAAAATATCATAAGGTAAATTTCTTTGGAAATAGAAGTACTAAGTGGGTTTAATACTGGCTTCGTGGGGAGAATCTCCTGTACAGAACTAGAGCTCAGGTTGTCAACTCTCTAGTCTTGGAGCTGATGGATTCTCATGTGGAGGTCAGAAATTTATCAAGTTGCTGATATGTGAAAAAGCTCCTTCTCTGAAATAAATAGTTCTGTTGCTATAGTCTGTTACTATTGTTAGTAAAGCTGATACTTGTGGCTGTCCAATGCATCACAAGAGCTTACTATCAGCTTTCTTAGCTTTTTTTAAACTTTAGTCACTCAGTATGAAAATTGCATTGTCAGGTATCTGCCCAAAGCTGTATATTTCCTGTGTCAACTAGAATGATTCAGCTGTTTCAGGGAATGAATTTAGTAGGCAATATGTTTTCTCTTCCTTGGATATATAGGTTGAGACAGGCTAGGACCTACATCTTTAAGTAGGCACTAGAAACAGCTAAAATGTTGCTCTGGTGGCATAAAGTACCTTCTTTTGTCTTCATTAGGAAAAAAAATATTTTGAGTTTTGTTAAATTATGAATCTAGTAGGAAAAAGAAAATCAGTACGTACTAGTCTTCAAGGAGACTACACCAATCTTGTTCCAGCCCAAGGCACCAGGAGCAAAGGACATGGTTCCCTTGTTTTATGCAATGTGAAATGAGGTTGCAGTGGGAGAAAATACTGGAAAGAGACTTGGTAAAATGGAAGATAGTAAAATTGCAAGCTGTGAGTGAAAGAAGTTGTTCCTAGAAACCAGAGAATAAGGCACTAGCTGGATACAGAAACTAGGATGGAATAAGGTAAAAACCTTATAGTATAGAGAAGAGGAAGTAGAAAGCACAGAGTTTATGCATGAATTATTAAGAATTTGATCATAAACTTCTGGATAATTCACACTGAGTTATTTTGGTGCTGGATCAAGATCCTGGCACTTGGCTATGTCTTCTGTCACACTTCACATCCCCAATGCAACATCTTCTATGCTCGGTTACTCCTTGGCCACCTTTCCCTGGCAGTAGCTTCTGCCAAATGCAGTCTCTTGTGACATCCATGCTCTGGCAGGGAGCTGAGCTGTCACTGCTGAATCCCTGCCATCCTGGAAAGTCAGGCTCCCCTGGTCTCCCATGCTGCTGCCCTGTCTGTGGGGAGTGGAGAGGGCACTGGCCCCAGCAGCTGCCTCATCTTCCCATCTGTGCTGCCTGGCCCCTAGAGGCACTGAGAGCCGCTGCCACATCCCAGCTCAGGGTGTTAGAGGGCAGGAGGAAGGAGAAGGCTTTTTGCCTAATTGAGCACAGCTGACTGCTGAGCTCAGTGCTCATCTGCTCTGGGGAAAAGGCTTGGTGGAAGCCTCCAGCAGGCTGGATTTGATGTCCCAGGCCACCCTAGGCTAGATCTCTTTAGATTTTATTTACTGTGCCTTGCTCAAACCTTAGAGTGAATCCAGGGTCCTTTATGTCCTCATGAGCTTTTCTCTGGCCCTCAGCACTGCTGTGTCTGAATACTCAAGCCAGAGAAAGTCCACATGAGGTTATGCTGGCTACTTTGGGGACACCCGTTCCTGACTCATGTGTGCTTGACTTTATAACCTTAATGCTCTTCCAACACAGAGGTTACTTCCATGTTCTGTGCATAGAGCTGTAGTGGGTTCATATAGATAAATCTCCATGAAAATGGGGAACAGAGTTTGTAGAAGTCCTCCTGTGGCCTTTTTTTATAGCACAAATGCTACTTACATGAAGATATTGTTGTCTGAACAAAAGGTTGCATGAAGTATATGATTATCTTGAGTATGTAATTAATATGACTGAAAACTTACTGAAGAGTGATGAATAGTTATAGTTCCTTAGTACAAATATTTGAAAAATGAATTTTTATGTTTTATCTATAAGCAGGATACTATGGTAAAAAATTCATCTATCTAATTCTCACATTATGAAAAATGCAAAGGTGAATGAACCAGAGATTGGCATATCATAACCATAATATATTTTAATTTTGTCCCTGTGGCATGGTTAGAAATCACAAGCATGCACTTAAATTTGCTATTGTAAAGTTTTATTTTATGAGTTTTGTTTGTTTATATTTATGAACAAAGATTTCAGGTTAGATCTGTTGAAATTTGCACTTCTCTGAAGGCAAGCATGGTTCTAAGAAACCAATCTGCATGAGGTTCAATAAGACTGCCAAGTCCTGCACTTGAGACACAACAACCCCATGCAGCACTACAGGCTGGGGGAAGAGTGGCTCAACTGTTGTTCACCAGAAAGGGACTTGAGAGTGCTGGTGGACAACTGGCTCAATATGAACCAACAGTGTGCACAGATGGTCATGAAGGCCAATGGCATCTTGGCCTGTAGCAAGAATGGTGAGGCCAGTAGGACTAAGGAGGTTATCATTCCACTGTACATGGCATTAGTGAGGCCACACTTCAAGTAATACTGTGTTCAGTTTTGGGCCCCTCAATTTAAAAAGAACATTGAGGTTCTGGAGTGAGTCCAACGAAGGACAACGAGATCCATAAAAGGGCTAGAAAATATGTCGCACAAGGAATAGCTGAGGGAGTTGTGTTTGTTTAGCCTTGAGGAACGGCAGCTCAGGGGGGACCTATGGCTCTCTAGAACTACCTGAAGGGGGTTGTAGAGAGGTAGGAGATGGTCTCTTCTGCCATGCCTGCAGGGAGAGTACCTGAGTGAATGGCCATAAACTGGGACAGGGGAGATTCAGATTAGATGTTAGAAAAAGTTTTTTCCCTGCTAGGGTGGTCAGGCACTGGAATAGATTTCCCAGGGAGGTGGTGGAGTCACCATCCCTGGAAGTGTTTAAGAGGCATCTGAATCTGACACTTGAGGAAATAGTTTAGGGGTTACAGCAGAGTGGCAGGCTAATGGCTGGACTCAGTAATCTTAAAAGTCTCCTCCAACCTTGATGAGTCTATGATTCTAATTAGCTGCCCTCTGTAAGCTTCAGTTCATGTCTGTCTGTCTACAAAGCAGTAGTGTATTATAATTAAAATTTGATTATGTTTTCTGGAGTGAGTCCAACGAAGGACGACGAGATCCATAAAAGGGCTAGAAAATATGTCGCACAAGGAATAGCTGAGGGAGTTGTGTTTGTTTAGCCTTGAGGAACGGCAGCTCAGGGGGGACCTATGGCTCTCTAGAACTACCTGAAGGGGGTTGTAGAGAGGTAGGAGATGGTCTCTTCTGCCATGCCTGCAGGGAGAGTACCTGAGTGAATGGCCATAAACTGGGACAGGGGAGATTCAGATTAGATGTTAGGAAAAGTTTTTTCCCTGCTAGGGTGGTCAGGCACTGGAATAGATTTCCCAGGGAGGTGGTGGAGTCACCATCCCTGGAAGTGTTTAAGAGGCATCTGAATCTGACACTGGAGGATATGATTTACAGTTCAGGGGTTACAGCAGAGTGGCAGGTTAATGGTTGCACTTGATGATCTTACAGGTCTCCTCCAGCTGCCCTCTGTAAGCTTCAGTTCATGTCTGTCTGTCTACAAAGCAGTAGTGTATTATAATTAAAATTTGATTATGTTTCAAACAGTACTAGTTGCCACAGAAATTTAGTTCTTCTCACATAAGACTGATTATATTACAAGAGAAAAGATGAGGAACTTGGGAACAGACATGCTCCCAAGCAGATTTGCTCCTGACAATTTGGTAGCAAGAATCCTTTTCTAGAAAAGAAAAGAAAAGAAAAGGGGGGGGGATGGGGAAGAAGGGGTGGGAAGGAGAGGGGAAATGACACAACAGCTATAACAATAAAACTAATTTTGGATTCAGTTGTGAGATAGCCTCAATGTAGGCCAACAGCTCACACAGGGAACGTGGCACACAAACAGTGTTCTCACCTTTCCTTCATTCCAGCTATGTACATCCAGTTCTTTCCAGCACAGCCAGTGCTGCATTGCTGTTCTGCTTGTGCATCAATAAGGCAGATGCAGCAGATTCCCTTGGGCCATACTCATTCAGAAGTTTGCTGGACTTTTAAATTGCGTATTGCCCTCATAGGCATATATGTTATATTTTAAGATGGCCATAATGAATGTCACTACAATGAAAGCAAAGGCATCATCTTTATAGTTCAGGTGCTGATAATGGAGCATGACTTAACAGTATTGCATAGGTAGCTGATCAAGAGGAAATCCTGACAAGCTTCACTGTGTATTTACAAAAGAAAAAATCCTTACAAGTCTGTTTTTAGATAATTTAGAAACTTGTATTCCAGAGGAGAGGCAATGAAACAGGAGCCTAGTTCTATGTTTATTTGCATACTCCAAAGGTTCATAATAAACATTGATTAGCTCTTCTGGAAGAATAAAAAGCATAAAATGTAAAACATTCTGTCTAGAGGAACATACTTTGATGAAACACCTTGAATTAAACCCAAGATGAAAAATAGTCTTCAAATGTGCATATACTGCTGTAAGACTCATGAAAATGACACAGGGAGAAGCTTGTTGTGCAGCAAAAGAGAGAAGTCCTGCATGGCTCTTCCTTGTAATTTAAATTAGTTTGTTAAAAGGTTTCATTTAGCTATATTATTATTTAAATTATACTTTTCATTTGTAAGCTACGTCCTATCACTGAAGCAGGACATTTTGCCTGCATTAATAAAGTCTCAAGACAACCTTAAAATTGTGGCTGTCTTTTTCAATAGGGATCCTCTCTTGCTGTGTTTGTGCATGATGTAGCATAACTGAGCCCTAATTTTTGAACCACCACACTTGGCACTACCATAGTACAAATCATTATTATCAATAGCATCCATAATAATGTTTTAAAAATCACTCTGAGATAAATATACAATTTTAGCACTGAAGAAAATGAATAATTACCTCTATCTCATATATTTGTGAATCAGACAAGGGAAAATGTAAAACTTACACCAATGCATTGTCTTTTATCATGTAGAAATTGCTGCTGATTGAGAGGTTAGTTAGGAGATGCATTGATGTAACAGAGATTTGGGAAACCACAGAAAAGAGACTGAAATATACTTAATCCCCTAGACATGGGAAATTTCACCAGCCATATGAAAGTTCTACTAATCTAAAATGCAGGTGAAGTAAATCTGTTAAATTTGCCTTTTGGTTAGCTCACAGAATTATTAGTTGCATAGATTCTATTCTATGATTCTATGATTTAACTAGTCCAAAATCATCGCTCTGACATTGGCTGTCACCAAAGACTGGGAATTCAGGAGTAGTTCATTGTTCTCATGAATGTCAGGCTTCCTGTCCCCTTATCTTCTCTTTAATCCTGTTGTAGGTAATCCATACCATTTTGGTTTTGAGACTTTATTCCATTTCCACAAAATTGTGTATTTTATAACACGTAGATCTTTGCTATAAATGTCTGATCAACTTTTAAATCATACTAAGGTCTTAGTTCTTCATTTTCTACCAGACATCTTATTCAGAATACTTGCCTATACAGTCTTGCATGGGCTACTGTGCTGAAAGTTTTAATTAAATATGAAATCTTAAAATCAAGCTAATCTCACTTTGTTGCTTAGGGCAAATATGTACATAAACACAGAATGTGTGTTTTGGCTAACCAGGCAACATTAAATGTTGTTGCAAGCCACTGAGACTTTCCCCTAAATGTTAGTTATGTGCAGTAGAATTAAGCGAATATCCTCAAAACACACTTAAGAAAGATTATAAATTTTTGGACTCTGACTCTTTGAGTTTAATTCTGTGTAAAGAATACAATGAGGGTTTTTTAAAAAATATTTTTAATCTTTATGAATAATAGCCAAATGTTAAATAAATGTCAAAGTTACTAGAGCTCTATTTCTAAATTTACTGTTCCTAAAAAGTCAACATTTGAGAAATATCAAACTGTGAGACTCTGTATTTCTGTATCTGTATATACGATTCCTTGTATAATTTTAGAGTAGATACCACATACTCTCAGAATAAAGCAAATTTAAGTTTGTCGTCTTTTCCAAAGATCACAACGTGACTGGTGATGGCAGGTATCTGGGATAAAGGCTGTGCCATGCTGCCTTCCCTTGTGTCTTCAATGAAGGGAAAATTGATAAGGGTCACAGTCCCTGACACATATTCATGGCCTTGTGAACAAGAGGCAGTGAGCAGCTCTTCAGCTTGAACATAATGGAGATGTAAAGAAAATTAAACATGTCAGAAATAACGGCATAATTATCTTGTGGGGGAGTCATTATGAGAAGGAAAGCTATGATTTTGGGGAAATGACAGCCCAGAAGAAATGCCATGTTCTGAAAGTGAACAGATTTATCTTGCTCCCAGTGCTATCCACATTCTTTACTAGAGCCTGTGCATTTTCCTAATACTGCACATGACCGCAGTGATGCAAGTTCACAGCCTGTTCTCTGGTAAAGTTAATAGACAGTATTCAGGCAACAAATGAACCTTTCTTATTTCTTACTGCACTTTTGCCTATGAAAAAACCCCAAAAGACTTTTCTATAGTCTTCAATGCAAACACTTCTTATAGGCTGCAACCAGTGTGAGATATCTATTATTACAAGGACAAAATGTTTACTGTAAGAAAAGCAGACATAAAGTCAAATAATTTTACCTGAGTTGCTTGTAAGGCCATACAATGTAAGGTTATGTGTCCCTATCACAAACTTTTTATAGTCCAGTGTGCAGAGCACAGCACTTGTAAGGCCATACAATGTAAGATTATGTGTCCCTATCACAAACGTTTTATAGTCCAGTGTGCAGAGCACAGCACCATGGATATTTGGCCTTTGTGTTTGAAACAGTCTTGCATTAGTAGAGTGGTTCTATAAAGCTACCTTGTGTGGCTCAGCATAACACTGAACTGTTATTGCACGGTCTTGTGAAATTACAATACATTGGGTAAGAGATGATTACTGTGAAATAGAAATAAATATTTTAAGTAGGTAAGTTACACAAAGAAATACTGAAAATGTAGAGTAGAAATGCAAAACTTTCATTCATGAAGTAACAGACTCATCTAATATTAAACAGATAAGATATATACAGAGGACTAACAATGCCTTCCAATTTTGGCACCTGTGCTAGAAATAATGTTATAATAGATGAACCTTAATATTATTGATAATCAATATGACTTTGAGCAGCATGGTTCAGAAATGATCAGACCACTTATTTTCAATTAGATGTAATATGGAAAATATAATGAAAGAAGGAGGAAAATGTAATTAGGCAGCCTAAGATACTTTGTTCATTTGTCATACTTCTAAAATAGAATTACTGCAGCATTACTTGCTTTTGTCTAATATGTGCTTTGAAGTCTATTATTTTGCTTGAGAAAATATTCTCCTGGGCAGCTCAGTTACAGGAGACCAACTTTAGAGAGCTGTCCATGCCAGTATAGATTAGACACGAGGTATACATTGATTAGAAGCCTTTTGGGAGCTGTCCTGGCTTCAAACAGTTGGCATACGGTTGATGCAATGAATCTCACCTTAGTCATCAAGGTTAAACTCCAAAAAGATGTAAGAAGCACATGGATATCTACTCTGTGGCTGCATCACTCATTCTATAGGCCCCAAAAATGTAATCTACTGCAGCACCACCTGTACTAATTTTATATAGAATCTGCGCCCAGACCCTACACGTGGCTGATACAGGGATATATGCACACCTTGAGCTTCTCTATCAATAAGCATCCCTATCGTACACAGGACAGACTTTCTTGGTACTTTGGAGCAAATACATTCTCATTGATTTGAATTAGAAAGGATTAAAGGTGGAGGAGCATTGGAGGGCTGGAATCCTCATATAGGATCAAGCTGAGGACAGTTTTCTCCTCTGTCTTTAAAATCAGAAGCAAAACGTAACTTCTTTTCTTGTGATATTGGCACTGAAGTCCTATTCTTTCATGATGGAATTACAATGTTATAACGTTGAGAGCTGTGATGGTTTGAGGATGTTCAGGACTTCTCAAGGTTAAGCCACATAAGAGTAATTGTAAAGTTCCAGTGGATTCAAACACAAGTTTCAGAGTCATGCAGTTGTACAGAGAGAAGCAGTGAGAACAAGGAATACACTTGATTATGTTAAGTAGTGCTGCACTTGAGAACTGACTTAATTCCAGATGCTTTTGATCTTGCCTCCAGAATCTTCAAAGACAGTTGACCTTTTTTGACTCCTTATGGGAGAAAATAGCCTCTGGATTCAGTCGGACAGGAAAGCTGATGACATTTTAAAAGAACTCCATATTTCACAACCTAGAGTGTTGGTATTTTAAAAAAAAAAATCCCATATATAATGGCAGCAATTTATTTGATAAAGCTATGAGCTCCCAGCAAAAGATCTTTTCCACAGAAGGTCATTTCCTCTTCATGTTTTCAGAGTGGGGTTGGACTAAAGACGTGTGAATAGAAAGGGGTTGTTGTTTATGAATGGATGGCCCTTACATATGCAATGTAAAGTTTGAATTCATATTGGTAGCTTCTCACAAGTCATCCAAACAAATCTGTGACCCACTTTTGCAGTCCCTAATTCACTGAAACCAATAGCAGTTTCTCTTTCTTAAAAGAAAGACTGGAAAGCAAAAACTTTCTAATAAAACCTCAAGTCTTACCTTTCTCAAAGGTAGATTCCAATACTCCAAACTAAGACTGAATTTTTTTTCAGTGGGGTGATTGTGCAGTGAAATGGTATTTATGAAACAAAAAAGGTTGTCAGATTCTGTCTGGTACCCAGTGCTGCATATTTATTGAAGCCATGTGTAACTCATAGGAATTGTTGAGATCATCTGTTAGTACCATTCTGCCAATAACATAAAAAGTAATAGCTAAAAATAACATCTTATTGGCATTTCATTTTCAAGAAAAAATGTAGAGACAGACAGTGTGTAGGTGTTTGCATGTGTGAGAGATTGATCACTCAGATGCTTTGAAGATCATACAATTTCTGCAGAAATGTTGTTCAGTGCATGCCCTGTGGCCACTGCTGGACCATTACCTAGCAGAAAACCATCCACACAGTAATTGCAGTCTGCTAACTGCTGACTGTCCTAGCTCATTTGTAAGTTGTAAATCCAATGATTGTACTAATTAAGAAATGCAAAGATAAATTAGTAATGTTGTTAATTCAGTTGTCTGAAATGTCAAGAGTATGAACATCCTTTCCTTCGTTGCCAGTAAGGCCAGCAAAAGAAGTCAGATGAAGAGCCAGGAGCAAATCTAAAGATTTTATATCAATTAATCCATAGAGGTTCTACTAGGCTGTGTTGGTAAGTTTCCAAAGTGGAAACTTGTTAGTTTTTATCCTGGTGTGAGGGAAGTGAAACTCCCAGCAAGTGAGGTGTTTGAGCTATGTGACACCAGAAGTCATAGAATCATGGTTTGAGTTGGAAGGTACCTTAAAGGTCACCTAGTTCCAACCCCCATCCATGGGCAGGGACACTTTCCACCGGACCAGGTTGCTCTGAGCCCCAACCAACCTGGCTCTGAACACTTCCAGTGATGGGGCATCCACAATTTCTCTGGGCAGCACGTGCCTGTGCATCACCACCCTCACAGTAAAGAATATCTTCCTTATGCCTAATCTAACCCTGTCCGCTTTTATTTTGAAGCCGTTGGCCCATGTCCTGCCACTCCATGCCCTTGTGAAAAGTTTCTCTCCAGCAATCCTGTAGCCCCTTTAGGTACTAGAACAGACCTTAAGTTCTCCCTGAAGCCTTCTCTTTTCAAGGCTGAACACACCCAGGTGTCTCATCCTGTCTCCATAGCAGAGGTGCTCCAGCCCTTTGAGCATCTTTGGCCTCCTCTGAACTTACTCCAACAGGTTATTATGCTGAGGTCCAGTTGAAGGATTTGTCTGTGAGGGCAAAATATTTTCCTTTGTGTTAGGCTGTACTGTATTTGTGCCTATAAACCAAAACACTCTTTTTATTGGTCCATGTTTATTAAAAAAACCCAAACCCCACAAACAAACCAACAAACCAAAACATCAAAAAAAAAACCAACCCAAATTTCAGAGTCTAAATTTTGTTCCTTGTGACTGAAACATGGGTCAGCATGTAGGAACTGAAAAAACATGTTTTTTTTCTGAATATGGCCAGGGCCAACATAGTGTTACCTTCTGAAGTCAGAAATAAGCCAAAATTGTTATGCATAAAAATGTCTCTCTGTAGCAGTTCTGTTGTTGTGTATGAGAGTTTGGTATCATTGTGTGAGTTCTTCAGACAGAAATATTTTTACCATTCAGGAAATCCTCTTCTATTAATATACTAAGCAGAGAAATGAGAAACATTATTTATACAATGGATTTAGAATAATTTGCAAGGAACCTTCCTAAATAAAGCTTATAAACTGTCACCAAAGTAGAGTTGCTCTAAATTTGAAACCTCATAAATGAGAACAGAATTTGACACAGTGAATCTGTGCCATTGAAGTGCTGAGAAATCGGCAGGATGGTTTTGCTGATTCAGGACCCTTGTCAAATGGATTGCTATCCCCATGCAAAGCATTATGCATAAAATATTAGAGCTCAAAATTGTACTGTTTTTTATGCTGTCAAACTGAAAAAAACCTCTCTAAAGTTTCTTGGCTGAATTGTACTGTTTTTTTTTGCTGTCAAACTGAAAAAAAACCTCTCTAAAGTTTCTTGGCTTTCCTATGTGCACGTGGCTCTCCAAACAGGATACTGTTCCTTTTGTTGCTATGTGTGTGTGTACATATATTACACCACTCTTCAGTTATGCACAGCATTACAGCCACCAGTTTCAGCTCATTCAATCTGGTAATCACAAGTAGCATTGCATTACAATCTACACCTCTTTTACAGAAATTATCTTTTTCCTGTGTTCTGATTTTTTCCTTGTATAGACTGCTGTTGTAGCATTTCCTACCCTCAATGGAATTTTCATGAGACTAAGCTGAATTTTTATCTTAGCTGTGCAAGTAATTTTACTTGGCATCCTCCTGTTTTCTATTTCTGGACCAACACTGCTGTAAGCTACTTAGTTAAATGTTGGAGAACTGAAGAACCAGGTCCTGTGTGTTAGCACTGAAAGTGACGTCACCTCCTTCATAATATAATATCTAACCCACCATTCTATTGCACAAGTTTCAGGTGTTTTTCCATGGCAAGAGTGAAAGAAAAATAAACACATAACTTGCAACATGTTAATCAAAATCAACTTAATGTAACATGTTAATCAAAATATACTTCATTTGAAATAAAAATAGTCTTGTAAAGTTTTTATTGCAGCTGATAAAAATCACTGTTTAACAACATTATGCAGACTGAGAATAGATAGCTTTGCTTTTGGTTGTGTAATATTGACTTCTGTAAAGAAAAATAATTTTATTCATTTCAATACTCTGAATGCATCGAAATCAATATCTAGTAATTCACTTATCTCATATCCACCTAGAACCAAGCAGATACACAACAGCTGAATATTTCTGGCCAAAAGAATAGATTATTAGTCTCCAGGAATATAAACTTGCATTATAAATAAATATCTAGAGAATATAAAGTGGTCTCTGATATAATTACTTAGAGTGCACTCTGCTATGTGAGATACTAAAACGTTGCTTTTCATAATTTAGTCCCAGTGATTATGAAAAGAAAACCCCAGAACTTAAACCAAAATAAATACAGGCAACTGACTTAATTAATTGGTTATACTCACTAGTCCTAAACCAAAATAAATACAGGCTTAATTAATTGGTTATACTCACTAGTCTCATCTAAGACATTTATCTTTACTGTGTGCTCCTTTAAATTTAAAGGTCACTGATAATTAGGCCATTTTCTTATTTCAGATGCATCAACAAGTATAGTACAAGTATGCAGTCAGAATTACAGCTTTTCATGTACATTTTATTATGTGGCTTTTCTGCATATTCATGGGTAGTAAATTATATGCTACCTAGTGGCAGAAATAGTTTTACCTGATCTCTTCTCAGCTAATCTCCTGATTCTTCTTATTTTCTTCTCCCACCAGGTCATTGCTTTAAATATTATCCTACATGCAAACATAGAATGATATGGATAACTCTATTATGCTTTTTGTTTCTATGTATTAAAGAGGCATTTACAAGGTAGGATGCATCAGCAGAAGTGGGAAAGCTAGTGTTTTTTCAAAGCTATAAAGTGGCAGTGTGCTTTTCTCAGTATGCCTGATGTTACAATTTTAGGACACTGTTGACATGTTGTCAGCCTGATTGAGATACTGTTGAGTTTGACTACAAATACATCAGGTAAACTTATTTGCTACATGTGGTAGATCCTGGCTTCCAGTTAGTCTGGAATGATTTGAGTTAATTTCTTTACAGACTTGGAACTGAGATCAGTATAAATACAGATCTTTATATGTTGGTCATCCTATATTTCTGCTGCTCCATTTGATAACTTGTAGCCAGCACCCAAGAGTATGTTTAGCGTTTTGGGCAGGTATTTTTATAGTCTTTAATACAGCTTGTGGAGCCTTTCACATCTCTGAGCTTTGCCATCTGCACTTCATTATGTTAAAGTACATATTTCTTAATTTGTAAAACCGATGTCTTCAATTTAGTCACATATTGTTTAGAGTTACACTATGAACTGCATCTCCTCCAATCCAGAATATTCAAAATTTGTACTCTCATTATTTGTAGTTTCATGGGACAATCTCCTCTAGTAGGTTGTGGTCAAAGGTGTTGGTCAAAGTTAGGTCGAAAAGATGCATCGCAAGGAGCTGATATAATCTTAAAATATTCCTAACAAACTGGGGCCTGTTTTTCATTTTCCAGAGGGTAGAGCTATGTGGAAGGTGTTAAATTAAGTGCTATAGGCCACACACCTCCCTTTTGCACGTGAATGATTTTGTTCTCAAAGTTTGCCACGTGCAATCTGGTATTTCAGCTCTGTGTTTATCTTCAGAATTAATACCAGGTAAATTTGTTCCCTTGATGGCAGATGGTTAGCTAGCACACATGTTTTTTTCATTATAATTAGTTGCTTCTCAAAAAAATTTTTTTTTCCTTGTCTCAATCTATTTTGGTTTTTTAGTATCAGTGATGAAGATCCTGTGACACCGTTCTGTCCAGCAATATGTTTTGCTTGCCTTTGCCACATACCAGGGCACCTCCATGTACAGAAAGAGAAAATTGTTTTCATATATCCTGTTGTATATTTTATGCTTCTGAATTCCTTAAATATATCCTAAAATTAAATTTCCCCATATGTCTGTGTTGTGTTTAAAAGAGAATCTTATTTCCATTCAGGAAGGTTGACATTATTTGTGGTTCTGTGCTAAGCTATATAGAGAGCTAGCAGTGAGTGGAGGCAAAATACTGTGTGTGAGTGGCATCACACCTGAGCAGCAGGACTTGGTATGGCTGTGTAAACCACATTTCTGGTCCTGGAATGGGCTGATTTTTTTGTGTTTTGTTTTGGTTTTGTTGATTATAAACTTGGACTTTCAGGCAGGAATTAATATTGGACCTCAACCCAACCTTTAGCATTTTAAGCACATTGACTTCTGGAGGAAACATCTATGAGCAACGACTCATGTATGCATAAGTATCAAATTTAATGCATGCAGAATAGGGACTTTGCAAGGCAACTTTGCTCCAACTGAAGTCATTCTGTTATTCCTGGGACAGAATCAAGCCCCTTCCCTTTGATGAAAGACTTTTTAGCTACAGGGCCTAGCATGTCCTGGATCTGAGTGGGGAGATGGGCAGCCAGCTGCTGCCTTTGAGAGTCCACTGAGACTGCAGCAGAGCAGTACTTCTGAGGTAATGTAAATAGATAAAGTTAACAAAAATTTATGTCTCGATGTTTGGGTTTTAATCATTAATGATATAATATAATCAGATATATGCTATGTTAATGAAATCAGATTACAGATGTATGCATCCCTGAAGAGAAACATTGATATGATAAATAATTTGGTATGTTTTCCATACTATTTTTTCTTACATTTTAGAGTGAAGTCTCCATGATTTAGGAGGAAAAAAATCCACTAACACAACTCACAATAGGTTATAGTGTAGTAATATCTGGATTATACAAATTACAAGTTCATGAAGGAGCCTTCAGTATTGATTATCCAATGTACTCAGCTTAAAACAAGGTAAACAACATACTGTTTTATTTATAGATACCAAATATTTAAATCAGACAGCATAACTCTGATACAAATACTTTGGCTTTTACTTATCTTACAGTTATGGCTATTATTGAGAGTGCAAAGAAGTTATAATTTCTGTAAGGTAAGAGCAAGCAGGATATAAAAATCTGCAGGCTGGCCAGGGTCTCCAAACAATGCTGGTTGTCTCAGTAGCACTGCAATAAGCCATCTTCCTCTCATTTTCACCTGTGTTTAAAAAACAATCCTCTAATTAGGCAAGAAGGAACAAATTCAAAACATATGCAGCAGCTGTGCTCTGGAAGAAGCTTTATGCATCCCAGGGCAGGCAGGCAGCAATCCAGCTCTGCAGACTGTAGTCACTTGTAGCTCACTGTGATACAGTTTTAAATGACTGTCACTGCCAGGGAAGGCTGACAATTATTTCAGGACCTCTAAAAGACTCAGTTCCTTCTTTTATTTAAAGAAATATCCAGGCCCATGCTTTCATGTGTTATAGAAAAATACAGTAAAAGCTCTGAAGCTCTGTTGGGATTCCCATCAGCAGAACAGTCCCATAGGAGACTGATTCCCTCAGAAGGGACTGGAAATACAACTGAATATGGAATCCCTTACCATGGGAACTGTGTGGTTTAGAACTTACTTCATGAGGTTTCAATAACTTGTAGGTGGTTTTTTTCCCTTTGTTTTGTTATGGGTTTTGTTTGTTTTGGGTTTCTTTTATGGGGGTTTTTGTTTGGTTTCTTTCAACATTTCATTAATAAACCAAACTGTTATTGAGAAAACTTAATTTGTAACAAAATTTGTCTTAGGAAAAGAGAATGAAATTACACTTTCCCAAGTTATTCCTTTTTTGTGAGATTTCTGTGCGTTTGAGATTTAAAATTATGGGGCTTTGAGCATCATTTTGTGTTAACCGGAAAGAGGCCACAGCAAAAATAAAGCTTTTTCATAGTGTTTAAATGAAAGATTTTTATATCGTTGCAGATAACTGTTTTTTTTTATTTTTATTTTACAAATGTTCTAAAGCTTCAAGGCTTAACCCATTGAAAGACAGTAAGTAAAATATTGGAAATATTCTAAATTATTTGAGAATTCTTGTTAGTGAGTTTGTTTAGGGAGAGAGTGGATATTCCTCCACTCCAGACAACTATTTTTGTTGAAATACCAGCTGCCACCTCCTTTCCCTTATTTTCTGTTTGATTTCCTATAGACATTCTAGGGAGCATTATGGCAGGGTATCTAAAGTTCTTGATGGCTGTCAAACATAAAATTAATTTTGTACAGATGGACTTAAGACTGGAAACAGAGTACAAGAAAAAGCTGTAATAGGGATGTTCTGGCTTCCTTTTATATCATGGCACACTCTCCTACAGAAAAGTGTGCATTCCACACACATGAACTCCTGCCCATTTGCTGCATTAAGTGACTTTAATTACACTAATGAGATGTCTAAACACACCTTGTCAGCAATACAGTACTTTAAATTCAGGCCATAAATACCGTTTCAATTCCTGTTAGTTTGAACTGCACTGACACTTATTATTAGAATGGTTGTTACAGGAAAGTTTTCAGTTAATTTGAGTTCTTTCAAAAATTTTTTTCTATTTGCATCCAGACGGAGATATATTTGAGCAACAGGCAGTGAGATTCTGGTTTTCCCTCTGAATCTCAGAGGTCAGACCCTCAGTCAATATCAGTTCAGAAGTAAAACTGATTATATGGACCTTAACTTTTATGAAAAAATTGCCAGAGTGTTTTTTGTTAAGCTTTTTGTCCCAGCTTATTTCATAGTAAAGCAAACATTTTATTTTAATTTTATTTTTTTCACAGGGGAAAAGGAGGATGCTGGGAATCACTATTAATTTACTTCTTGTCACTTTAATGGGGAGAGATATGGAATTGTTCATAAACTCGCTATTTTCCAACAAATGTTTCCAGCATTGTTAATGAACTGGTATCTATAAGAAAGGACACATTTATAGGTGAATAGCAGCATTTCCCACACTCCCCTCCCCAAAACTATATTTCTGAAGACTCTCACTGCATGGGGAAGAAGCTGATAATTAGTTTTGCATGTTTAAGAGTTATTACATTGATGTTTAGTGACTTTCATGAAGCACAGTTCTGTCTTTCTTCATCTGTCATCAGCAAATGGTTGAAAATGTAACTTTTCATAAACAGAAGTTTGAGATGTCTTTCATTCATATCTATAAATGGAGGGGGAAGAAGCAACAGGTTTGGAGCAAAAGCTGGACCTTATGTACTGATTTGTCATGTTCTATCACAAAGCAAAGCTTTTATGACTAATGTATTGCCATGAGTATCTTGTTGTCATCACAGATGCAGTAAAGTTTGAGAACCCTGGGATTCAGGAATGTCAATCTATTAGGCTAAAATACAATCTGACTATATCTTGTAGCTTGTCACTTTTTTGAGTGAAGCTGACCTTCACCGGGAAAAGGCTTTAGCTGTTTCTCAGTAAAAAACTGTATTTACACAAAGATTTGGACTTGTATTTGGAAATAAATAGGGAGGATTTGTATATCAGTCATCTACAAAGTTAGCATGTTATTTTTCCTAGGTTTGAAGGAAATATGATGGACATGCCTCCTGGTCTCCTTGAGAATGAAAGTCCTGTGGACCCTGGCAAATTCAACTGCAATTGATGTCTGAGACTTTAGGGGGGTGGATTTCATTAGCATTCTTCATGCATTCAACTGCATACATTGAAATCATACCTATGAAATGAGGAAGTTTTGTTCTTCCCTTGAAGTATACCTAAAGCAGGAACTGAAAAATACTGTCTTTAAGGGTAGAAAAAGTAAAGTTTTGTGACTTTTTAAATGAATAGGCTTATTGCTTATGCATTTTGTAGTAAACCAGTCCTCTGTATCCATGTCACTATAATCCATTTTTCTCTCCACACCTCAGAAGCTTGATTTTTCTTGGATTTTATTAAGTGCTTTTAAAATACTTTGCTTCCTTCCAGCTAAATCAAATACTTGCTGATCCCAATCCTCCACTTAATCTTAATTTAAATTTAACATGTCTTTTTGGTCCCAGTTGGGTTAAAGTTTCTATTCTTTAGCTCAACCTTTGCTATTATATTTGTATATATTGCAGAATCTTGTTTTTTTGCTATATGATATGTCAGATCTGATACCTAATGGACTTGCCTTATGAAAATATAATTCAATACATTCACATAAGTTTGCAGACAATTTCCTTTTTTTGACAACATATTCAGAGGAAAATAACCCCAAACTATTAATGCAGCAGCTACATGTGGGCTAATGCTTATACATTCATCTGCATAGAATTAAAGTCAGTCTATCCTAGTACCTGAATGTCTTCTGGATAAAGACTTAGTTGACAGCACTTAGCATTCACATTCTTAATATTCCTTGAGACCGAAATCATGGCTATGATGAATTCAACAGCAAAGCTACCATTGATTGGAACTGAACTTGAATTTCATGACTGAGATGCAAAGAAAGGACTTGGCACTGACTGTGACAGAAGGAGAAATAGAATTAGCTAATAGAAGAGAGAGAAAAGATTGTTACTTAGTTTTTGACAAATTAATAAGAGCTTTGCTAACAGTGAGTAGAAGGTCCCAGAGAAGGACAAGAGGAAGCTCTCAATATGAGCACTTTGACAAAATTCTGAAATTCATGTTGTTTGAGTATATTGTATAGATGAAAGTCTGAAAAATTAAGTTATTTTCATTGGCTGGATGTTAAGACTGAGTCCTGACCTATTCCTGTCCCCATGAATTTTCAAAATAGGCATCCTGTCAATTTTAAAAATAAATGTTATTTCTAAATTATAAGCACTTATTAAAAAACTATGAGTTTCAGTGACTTCAACTGTATGAACATATTATATACTTATAACATACATTGATGGCTGTCCTTGTTTTAGCTGGAATAGAATTAATTTTCTTCTTAGTATCTGGTATAGTGCTGTGATTTGGATTTAGTATGAGAATAATGTTGATAACACACTGATGTTTAGTTGTTGCTAAGCAGTGCTTGCTCTAAGTCAAGGACTTTTCAGTTCCAATGCCCTGGCAGTGAGCAGATGCACTAGAAGCCAAGAGGGAGCATGGCCAGGACAGCTGACCCAGACTGGCCAAAGGGATATTCCACATCACAGAGCATCATGCCCAGTTTATGAACTGGGAGAGCTGGCTAGGAGCATTGATTGCTGCTCAGGGACAGGCTGGGCATCTGTCAGAGGGTGCTGAGCAACTGTATTGTGCATCAATTGTTTCTCTTCGGATTTTTTCCTCTTTCTTCTTTTTAGTATTATTGGTTTTAGTAGTAGTAGTTTGGGGGTTTTATTGTCTTTCGGTTATTAAGCTGTTCTTATCTCTACCCATAAGGATTTCCTTTTCTTTCCAATTCTCCTCCCCATGGGGGATCAGAGGTAGAGGGAGTGAGTGTTCAGCTGCTTGGTACTTAACTGTCAGCTGGGGCTAAACCACTGCAATGGTACATTAATTAGCTAGAAAGTCGCTTTATTTTCTGTAATCTAGCTATCAAATTGCTCTCCCTCACAAGTATTCCTGAAATGCCAACCATTCTGCCAAGCTGTTTCTTATGCTCATTGTACTTTTGGCGTTCTTTCTTTCATGCAGGAGGAAAAATATTGTCTTAATCAGTACACGTCATAGATTCCTGAGCTAGAACAAAGCTTGAATTCTGGTCAGACTTAGATTTATTTAAACTTTTTTTCATTTAATTTCTTTCCTTCGGTTACTTTCAATTTTAGGAAGGGAACAAAGGGATTAATTTCACTCCAGAATTTTACTATGCATGTTTCTAAAACATATCACCCAAATGAGAGAGCAAGACAATGTTCTTGAGTAATATCTTTATTAACTGGAACTGGTCTAGTATTCTACCTGGTCCAGTAATGTAGTAGTCAGAGTAGAATTTCATTGAATGTGTATCTGGAACTCTCTGCATATACAGACTCTTTTAAAAAACATGAAGAGGAAATAATTTTGTCTTTTCACCATTGAAACTCTAATATTGAATTATTTACCATGACTTCTTTGGCTTCAAATTTAGCAGAGAATATGCAACAGTGTAAGAATTAAGAACATTTATAAATGTATTATGAGCTCATTTTCTGGATACTGGCAGCACAGAAAATAAGAAATATTCAGTGTAAACCTACTTTAATTGGATTTAATAGAAGATGCTATCAGCTCATATTTCTAATATACAAGATGAATGAAAATCAAATAAAAAGTTGTAATAACTAACGGAAATGAAAGAAATAGTTGTGGGTCCCAGTCTGATGAGAAGTAATGGGAACCATTGCAGAAATATACTTTCTTACAATTTATTAAAGTGTTAGATTTATAGTGCAGAAAGCAAAGGAAGAACTTCCATTCCTTAAATCATGGTGCATAGGCTCTGTTTTCTGCAAGGGTAATTAAATCCAAATCATAAATTCAAGGTGGTAGTACCAGTCTTTAGTTCTTTCTTCTTGGAGTGAGCAGAAATTAGAGGCAGTATTTTACATTTCCCCCCCCTTCTTCAAGGGAAAGATTTGTGCAATGATAAAGGTTTTCAAGCCTTCCAACTGGAGTACAGGACTATATTCTTGTGACTAAAATGCAATTAGTAGAGCTAAACTTAGTTCTTTTCCCTCAAGTAGAAAAAAAATGTGTTTAGCTCTATCTGCAGAGGGAGAGGCAAGCAGCTGGTATGCTAAGACCATTGCCAAAGTAGTCAGACGTATGGCATTATTTTTTAATGTGTGGTATCAAGAGCTTTGCTTTCCTGGCCTGAAATATCAGTATTTTACTATTAAAGCCAGTCTGATAAATGAGATAGTTTTGTTGAATATTTCAAGTTCAGGATAATAACATAAAAAAAATGGAAACTGCCTCCTGAAATCCATGAGCCTAAATTGTAATGTATTGATTCAGGTGTCTCCAAGATTTGTCACAGTGGTGCCTTCTGTGTAGTCAATGGTGAGTTACTCAGTGTCTCAAGAAGTGCCCTGGTTTCTCTTGCTGACCTGTCTTGTGTTTTTGCCCTGGCTGTGATCACCAGTAAAGATGTAGAGCAGACATGGAACATAAGACAGGGGAGAGAATGAAGGTGTCTTGACTGTATTCCTTATGGCACATCTAGAGGTGCTTAAGTCTCATTTGGCATGAGTGGAGAATTCAAAGGGAAGAAATAGGAAAGGTCAGGAGCTTAAAATAGTTCATTTGCAGTAAAAATCACCTTTTTAGTAATGCACACTTATTTGACAAAAAACATCAGTCATGAAAACCAAAATAAATCAGTTGAAACTCAGATTTTCCATTAAAGTCAGTTTCAATGTAAACTTTCTCATCAAAATTTTTACTGTGTACTCTTTGATTTGGCTCACAGTGACACAAGCAGCTGTAATTGACCATACTTTTGGAAAGGATTATGTTTGAAGCATTCATTTACTTAGCTACTGAGATACTCTTCCAAGAAAGACTTTCTGGAGATTTTGCCATTCTTGTCTAAGTAAAAGCAATAATAAATAAATAAAACATGTAAAATGAAATAAGCAAACTGAAACCAAGAGATATCCAAACTGAAGATGTCAGAACGTGTTTGCTTTTAGCAAGACTCCTGAAGCTTGCAGAGGAGAAATACTCTCATTCTTTGCAGTTCTGATGTTAAAATAAGGTTGTCAAAGCTTCTGCTTCAAACTTGCATGGAACAATATCAGTTCTTCCTTTATTTTCAATGCAGCATCAACGTTACTTTACACAGCAGAAAGCTTAGTTACCTCTCACTTCTGCATAATTTAAAAGAGCAGGAATAAATATAAGAAAAAAAATAGTAATACAAATCAATATCTGTTTTCCACTGCAGATTACACTGTCAAAAAACTTTCACTGCTGCAGAACATAGACACAAACTAAAAAAAAAAATAAAAGCAAATACATTCCAAAAACTATTTTCCTGTTGGTTGGGAAGTAATGATTCATTCCCTATGATGGCTGAGCCACCTTTAGAAAATTAAACTGTAAGCTCATTTTAAAACTCAGCTGTTAAGAGTGATTGCAAATGTTTTTAGGGAGATAGTGGTTTTGCTACGTACTCACTAGCCATCAGTCATATATGTGATTAAGTATGTATCAGTGGGAAAAGAAAGAATCCGTGGTCAGAGTTCAGAAACTTGACACTTTCTGAAATATGAACAACATTCCCTATTTTCTGAATGTAGCAACTGAGATGCACACAACCTTTGGACTCTAAGGGAGTTAGTGAAAGAGTAATATGTGTCCAATGTGCTTCCAAAAATTAATTAATACTCTGACTCTTGAAAATCAACACAGAAAATGAGGTTACATGACAGTGGAAATTTAGCTCCTTCTCTTGAAGCTTTGCAATTTATTCATATGTGCAGGAATTTTGTACTTTCAGGTAATATGAATAACCACCAGTAGAAACTGGAGTGATCCTCTGTCCAAAAATACAAAGACTTGCAATCAGTGCAAGTCCTTAATGAAGGACTAATCAATATAAGGGAACTAAAAAAGGATGTCAGAAACTGGTGAAAAAGGCTGGAAACTTCAGATATTTAGAGAAAAGAATATCCTAGCAGCTCCCTGAGAGACCTGTAGACTATAGGCATTTGAAGTGGGAAGGCCAGGTTGTAAGCTTGGGCACAGTCCCAAATGGGGAGACACCTAGAGGGAAAGGTATTTAGGGGGAACCAACATATTTTTATATCCTAAACATGTTGTGAGCTTTCCATTCACAAAGACCTTTTGGAAGTAAGCAAGTTTATAGTTCAAGCTCCCAAGTATTTCCTCATATCTCCTCCCCATCCTCCCCCCCCTTCAAAATCCATAGAATCCACCATCTTTAAGCTTTCTAAGCAAAGAATTTTGGAAAATGTTCAGTGGTTTTATTCTGCATTTCACCTTCTTCCCTTCAAATCCTTCTGCAGGTATCACATCTATCAGCTCTTTAAAATATATTCGCACTGTGTTTATGCTCATCTCTATGTCACTGAGACAATGGAACAGATTTGCACAACTGTTAAATCGATTCCTTTGATCATTTGCTCTTGTGGACAGCCAACAGTGACAACAGCAAATACCTATTTTTACAGGAGTTTGGAGTGACAAATACTATTAGAAGGACATTTCCTAATGTGTATCCTCAGGGAAGTTTACTGCCTGCATTAAAACATGCATCTGGTTAATTACTGATATTTACGCACAATATCAACTTAAATGACCATTTATTTTAACTCAATGCATTTCTAGTTTCCTCAAGTTAGCTCTAGGATTCATTGTAGGCATAAAAAATTAATAGGCATCTAATTAAACATATAATTCATTGAGATTAATTGTGGGAATTAATCTCAGTAAAAGCATACCTCCCAAAGTAAGATCTTTTCCTACTGACGATATACACCATGACAAATGGTACTATATATCTTCTTTTATCATAGAATCAGATAAAAGTAAAACATGGTAATTGTTTGTTAGACCAAGGCATAGTAGAGAAATGAGAGAATTAAAGACAGAAAAGAACCTATATCTTAACAACTGTTTGAATTCATGACTGGTTAACATTAGGCCCCAGAATCAAAAAAATAAATCTAATCATGTCCCATCTACACTTTGCAGGAAAACTACTGCATTATATGAAATAATTAAACCAGGAAGGCTTGTTGAAGGGAAGGAGAGTGTAAATGGAATGGAACAGGACTGCCTTTTGAGTTGTTTTGAGTGTCCTGGCCAAATAGTCTTGTTGTTGACCACACTCACGCTGATGTTGACAGTGGTTTGATTAGCTAGCAAAAGCTGATCCATTTGTCAATGGAAGTTTCCCAATTTTTGCTGCTTCTATTTTTGTCATTACTTTTGTTCCCTTTTGTTACAGGAGTCCTTTGAAAAATGAAAAATCTTTTTGTGGTAACAACTCAGGATGTGACCTGAAAGGGCTTTTAAAGTATTTCACAGAGTTCCTAAAATCATATTCTAGATTAACCAGTGTTTAGACTTGCCCTAGGTCAAGTTGTATTGGGATTTAGAAACCACTCACAGAAGTCCATGGTAGTGGTTTTCACTGCAAGGTGTAGAGATCATTTCAATGCACACCTTGTGCACTGTTACTGAGGCGGAGATTCTGTAGTAGTGTACAGCAGTACTCCAGAAAGGGGACTGAAAAATGCAATCGCTACTTGAAATAGCAGTGGAACATTTAAAAGCTCAGAGTGCAACTGCTTGTGTGGAATTTGACAGGAACTTTAACCATACCTTTTTACTGCATATCTAATAACCCCAGCTGCTGTAAATCTTTTGTGTTTCACCTCAAATATAAGAGCAACTTATCAAATGCAGCACTTCCCTGCTTTTTATGCAGGTGGTTGTTACAGTCTTGAGGTCAGGCATTTTCAAGTTGAAATTAGAAAATGTTCAAATCTCAACATTTTCAAATAATTTTTCTTTGCTTCCCTACATAATAATAAGAAAAATGGCAGATCTACTCACAAGATCATATGAGAAGCTGGACCAGGAAGACTAAGTTGTATTTAGTTTCTGACCTACTCATTGCTTTGTATCAATAGTTCTAAAGCTTAGATGACTTCTCATTAAAACAATAACTAAATAAAAGATTGTGCTGTCTAAGCTTTATCTGGAAAAAATGTCTTGAGACCTGCTTAAAGAATTTGCCTAGGAATATGTTGGAGATATTGGATCATAGATAAATAGTATATAGATATATATTTTAGTACTGTTAAAAGGACAATTAAATTCAACTTATAGTGATTTCAACTTTTTTATTTACCTTATAAGGAGACACTATGTCAAGTTCTGGATCATTGCAAAACAAAGGAATTCTGACAGGTGTAGCTGGAAAAACTTGGGTTTAGGGAAGGCATCCTGAGAAAGATGTTTAGAAAGTATTTTGAAACTAAATAATGTGATCTGGTAGAGAGGATCAGGGCAAAAGTTAGGAGAAGTAATCAGTAAATTACAAGATTTTCAGTAGCTTTTTCTGATTTAAAATGCTATGAATAAATCTTTGGCTTCTTAAAACGATAGAAGTCTGAATACAGTAGAGATAAGAAAGTCTGTATAGAATATTACTTGTGAACTGTACAGCAAAAGGTGAAGACAGCACAGAATGAAAATTTGTTTTGGTTGGGAAAAAGAACATAAATTTGAGAATTGCTATTAAGTGGGGAATTGAGCTTGTGATATTTTGTGGTATTTGATTATTTGAATGAGTGTTAGGTGGAGAATGGAATCATAAAAAGTAGAGCTGCCTGTTGAAAGTTAATTTGCAAGTCAATACAAAAGTATGGAAACTGCTGTTCTGTGTCAGATGGATCAGGTTTACTGTATGACTAGCATGGCCCCTTGACTTTATAGTGTTAGACACCTTGTTTTGCTGTTCCCTGGGCAGACTTTCTTTTGCAAGGAAATACAGTCACCGAGGAGTTCATGGTGCACTTCAGCAGGTTCCCTGGTCTTGGATATTCATGTGCTCAGGAGTGCAGGACAGTTATATCCTGCCTGATATCTTCTTAAGCAAAAGAGCAGTTTCCATGTTAATGATATCCTTAATTATCACATGTGGAATTAAAAGAGTGAGGCACATCTGTGAATGAATTCTTCCTTTCTGAAAGCAACATACAGCACTCCTCAAACAAGGTAATAAAGCTCTGTCGAGATGTTGTAATTCTCTTCTATAAGACAATGCTTGCTCATTCTGGAATCATTAAAAATCAGCCACCAAATCAATGAGTCTCATTAGAAATCTGTCTTTTTGCTTAATGCTATTGATTTAATCTGTTTTAGAAATCCCTATTAAACATTAGTTAATTAAACACATGGCAGTTATATAGATTAGGTAACCTGACTACTATCTCAGGGAGCTCAAAATAGATTACGTGATTATCATGTAAGATTCTTCTAATTAAAAGACACAGTTTAGATACCTTGTACCCTCTAAAGCTGATATGATAAAGTCTTCAACCAACAGTAATTGTATATTAGTAATACATATATTGATATATAAAAAACTAAATAAGTGCCTTATACATTAAAAAAAACAACTTTGTGCAGTTGGAATGGTGTATGAACATAAAACTGAAGGCAATGCATAAAACCAGAAGACAAAGATTTACTGAAGGAATTTATTTCTGTGTGACAAATGCATCATTCCTAAGCCTTTCAAATCAGGTTCCAATAGGTCAACAGTGTGCAAGTGTAACTGATGGTGCCAATACACCCTTGTATTCTTCTGAACCCTACAACATCTGCCCACATTGCCTGTAGTGATCCTCTATCCAGAACCTTGTCTTGACTCAGATCTCCAGTTCTTTAAATGCTGGATTCACTTGTTTGTTTTTCAGAAAATTATGCATGAATTGAGGAAACCTTTTTCCTCCTCCCTTTGCTCCCTTTCTGACACTTTAGTCAGCAGTTAATAGGTGTAAATTGTTCCTTCTATTGCAAAAGCAGAAATAGGAACTAGGCAGCCTAAAAATCCCATTCCATCACCTATTTTAAGATGAGAGAAACTTTCTAGTAAAAACAGCTGTATTTCAATGATTTTTCAGAATAAGACAAACCTGGGACAGAACAGATTTTCTCTTGGATACATGCCCAAGTTTTCTAAACAAATTACATTTTGAATATTCAGTAATGTCCTTAAAAACTTGTTTATGCCTCACATTTTCATCTGCCTTTTTAGAGAAAAGAAACTGAATATACTCTTTGCATATATTCAAAGATTAAAAAGAAGTCATTTTTAAGCCATTGCCCCATTCTTTAAATTCATATTTGTAGTGATTGCAAAACAGAGGAAGAAAATGTCAGCTCTGGCTTATTTGTGTTTAGCACATAATTGTACTGAATTGTTGATGGTTTCCTGTGAAATTCAACTGAATGAAATGCCCTGAAATAGTAGTGTTTGCTTTAAATAGGTTTAATTTCATGTTTCTTGTTCACTAATAATTTGAAAAGAAGACACTTTACTTGTGTGATAGGCTTCTTTAGCTCTAAATACTTTCTCTTCTTTTTGTGTGCTTTTCAAATGAAACAGTCTGTGTTTCCATTTCAGAACACAGTGTACTGAGAAGCACTGTTGGAAATTAATTAATTGAATAATTTCTAAATCATTTGCTTAGGCTCAATCTATGAAAAGACTTGGGTGCTGTAGTGTTCAGCACCTAAGCTGATATTTAAATGCATTTTTAAATTCAGTCCCTAGCCAAATTAGGCTAAAAAGCCTTCACTCTCTTTCCTCATGAACTGCTTCTAATGTCTCTCTTTTCAAGGCTTTCTTCCTTCATATCATGATTGTTTTAAGTATAATTGTACTATATGACTATTGTACTGAAACTAAAAATGCTCCTTCATTATTGTTCCATTTGCTTTTCTGTAGCATCTCATTTCTTCCTCTGTAACAAGGACCATGATATACATATATTTCTGTGAAAACTGCAGATACAGGTGTTTATGACTTCTGCAACTTCCATTAAATGTTGCTAACAGAAAGATAATTTTTACTGTGTACACTTTTCCTCCCCATCACTACCCATATATATGTAGGCAAACATGTATAGGTGGATATATATGTGTGTATGTGACCTATTGCTAGTTTGCAGGTTTGTGGACCCTTCAAAATTTAAAAGGTCAAGGTCTCTGGAATTATTTCTGTAATTATGCAAACATTGCCAGTATCTGTTCTAACTGCTGGTGTTATTTCAGTGAATAACTACTGTTGTGCTGCAGCCAAAACTTGTACTGGCATCTCCTGGATACAAGAATTTATGCTGAATTTTAGGTATCCATGTTCTGCTTACATCTAAGGCAGTCATCACAGCTCCTGTCAGAGAGGGTAGGGTAGAAGTGAGCACTTCCAGGGATGTTTTATCTCATCTAAAGATGGATTACTTAAATAGTTCAGAAAAAATATGGTTTAGAAGTACCTTTTCTTTCAGTTATCTATAAAGGGAGTCTATAATTAGATCAGACAGAGATGGTTAGAGCACAGAAGTTTAAAGTTAGGTGATACAAATCCCACACTAAAAACTTTAGCTCGAATTTAAGAAGTGCAACACATTTATAAAGAACCTTTTGAAGGGCACTGGGCCATAAATACCCATACCACTCTTACATTTTGCTGGGAATTACCAACAACTTTGATTTCTCAGCCTGTCTCTTGCCCATACAAGGAATTTATCAACAGTCATGAAAAAAAAAATGAAAGTATGGTTTTGTACTTATTAATTTCAGCAGTTAACTAGATAACAAGATTTTGTAAATAAAACCAAGATATATACTCTGCATTAAGTAATGAAATTGGAAATTGGACATAATTTCAGTGCCTGCATGGCTAGAAAAGTCTACTTCTGTTCATAACTTTACAAGATGGTTAGCCTTATATCCCTTTGGTGCTATATAAGGTGTGTAGAACCTCTTCATGTTAATGAGAACATCAAGGAAAAAAATAAATCTCTGATTGGCAGGAATACCACATCATTAAGATATTTGTTGCAGGCTTTCAAAATCCACTCCCTTAGGTGGCTCTATTCCAGTTATCTATATCTTTTTTCCCTCCCTCACAAGTAACTAAGATAATGTCCTGCCTCTACTGAAATCTTTGAGAGTCTCAACCAGTGAGGTTTCTATCTGACAAAAGCACAAAAGATTGATGTCCTAATTTGAGTTCTGCTTAACAGGAGGCCTAAGAGGAGACCAGTATTGTGGGCTTTCTAGATCAGTCAGTGCCACTCCGTAAGATACTTCAAGAAGACAAACACATACATGCCCCTCCCAAGCACACCCTATGACTTATTCTAGTAATTGGGCATTTTGAGGTACAGAAATAATTCCAGATGGTTTTAAGTTTCTCGTGTTTTGTTGACTGGCAACTAGGAAATGTGAAAAAAAAAAAAAAAAAAGGCTGAGCCTTTGATCTGTCTTTTTCACTACAAAATTGAAGTATGGATTAAGGCTATATTCAATGTTTGCTTAGAGATCTAGAGAAGTGCATTCTTTTGACTCTCAAAGTAAAATTAATGCCTAAGAAAACCACACCATGGCCTTTAGGAGTCTTCCATTATTGAGTCTGTTAAGAAAGGCTTAACACATAGTAAAGCCAATTTTATGAGAAGTCTGTTT